>NC_081350.1:4799883-4844814 GCF_029784015.1 Lycium ferocissimum
TCTCTCCCGATGTCATTTTGAGGGGGGTTTATTCATTGGAAACAGACTTCCGAACTTCAATTTAGGCTTTTGTTTCACTTCAAAACTCTTAATATACTAGGAGATATACCTCTAAATTTGACCCGAAATTTCTGTCCAAAAATTCCGCCGCCTTTTTCCAAATTTTTGACAAACTTATTTTCTTCGATTTGTTTGGTCCCGTGAATCTTCCAAAACTCTTCATACATGATATTATCATTAATCATACTTAATAATGGTCATGTCCTTTGGTTTCAAAGTTGTCCTTCCCGGTTACGACTTACGAGATCGTAATTCATCCTTTACTTTATTGTTTCGTACTTCCCATGGCTTGTACCTTTCAAAACTTCATGGGACGTCTCCGATACTCCCGTTAATAAGGTGAAGTACGTGGCATGCTCATGCTCAAAGTGCGAGGTGTAACATATATATATATATATATATATATATATATATAGAGAGAGAGAGAGAGAGAGAGCTACTGAGATTTAGTCTCAAAAGATAAATTTGTCTTCAAAGCCCATTTTGTTTTTTGGGCCGAGTGTGCTTCACCGGAATTTCTTTAAAAGGACATTAGCCTAGAAAATCTTTGACCATGGGTTTGTTTGCTATAAAAATAATGGACCTTGACCGAAGACATGTTTTTGTTTGTTTAAAGAAGCGACTGTGGGTCTTGACCAAAATATTCCTCGTTTGGCCACTTTACATTATGGGCCTTGATCTCTTTTTATTAGACTCTGATTTTATGTAAAGCATCAGACGAAATTTCTTGGCCCAAGTGGTGACTTTACACAAATCCTTATTTTTGAAGACCAAATTGGGAAGTGTTTCAGCCTAAACTTATTCTTTTGAAAACATTTAGTTTTAAGGAAAAGAATCATGTGGATTTTGGTCCTAAGACATTGCATTTTTAATTACTTATGATCAGAAAAACAAACACATTTTGACAGTTTTGAAAGATGAAAAGAAATTTTCGTCTAATCTACCTAATTTATACCACACGTCTATACCATTTTAATCAAAGCAGACCTTTTTGGCTCCTCATTTTAAAAAAGGTAGTTTGTTTTTCCATTTTTATCTCCAAAAAAAAAGATGCTTTTTCAATGTTTTTAGAAAGAGTTTTCGAGTGCTAAAGTCAAGATAAAACGGCATATGCACCGTTTGCCTAAGATGCCTAGTTCATAATAATGGTTCCAATAATATTTGTGGGTTTAGAAGTAATAAATACAATAAAAATAAGCTAAAAGATAACGAAAATATGACGGAGTAAAATGAAATGGGGTGTACCATACCCCAACCATTTTCACGTTGGTTGGACTTTCATATCATTTTTACCCATAATTGGGCCTTCAATATATTAGCTTCCTTTTCTTCTTCTTTGGACTCGAATACACTTGAAAGAGTTTTCCCTATCGGGTCGATTTTTTTCCCTTGGTCAACAAAGCCCACAGGGGTGGTCGGACTTCGGCCCATGTGGCCATGTAGTAGAGAGGGGAAAAAAAAAGACCCCGGTTAGTTTATATTTACTGTTCCTATCATACATATGATATATGCACATAATATACATAACACGTTACAGTTTATAAATCCATTCTATACATAAATATACACACATAAAAAACATAGCCTATTTATTCATAAGCTCATGTGAGAGGCATATGTGTGTTCCATGTCCTTAAACTCGAAATTTCAAACTAGGTGATGGAAGGCCAAGTCATCATCCCCCTTTGTTCCTGATGCCGCACCAATTCCAAGAGGTTTCATGAACCTCCGGCATGGTTGGTCACCAGGGAAGGGTTCAAACTAGAACCCTCTTTACCTAAACTGTCTCTCAACCAACAACCATGAAAGACACAGATCCACATACACACACACACACATCTCAGAATAAGTACAATAGGTCCAATATATGTGTGTATGGAACAACCATCAGCCAACAAGAACAAATGAGACAAGTAGAGAAGAGATAAAATGAACTGAGCATGAAAATGAAGGCAATCTGTATGGGCACAGTGTCACACCCCACCCTTGGTAAGGCGTGATTAGCACCCGACACCTTACAGGAACCAATCGAACCAACTTATAACTTACATCCTTCATGTCTCAAATGGAAACAATAAGATCAAGAGGCTAAATATGACCATAATATCATGCATAAGTAAATGTACAATAGACCCATGATGCCGACATTACTATTGTCACACTATGACTAAGCCGTACACGAGAGCGTACGCAAAGCCTCTATGAACATGAAGAGTATATAAGTCGGGATGGCCCTCGACATACCCTCTTGTCACAAATGAAACATATGCAACTCGGACTCGGCAATGCTCCGGGGAAGAAGTGGAGCTCACCAATCAAAGCGGTACACCGAAGGCGACTATGATGAAAGATCCTCGTCTCGTCTATCTACACCGCGGGCATGAACGCGGCGTCACAGAAGGGACGTCGGTACGAGCAATGTGCCGAGTATGTAAGGCATGAATAGTAGTATGATATCGTAACGAAGATGACATAAGATAAAGTAAGAAATTATACCTCGTATTCCTCTTAAGATCTCTATCATGTAAACTACTCGTCTATAGGAAAACATTTCATATACATCCCTACATACATATGCATTCACATGCGCTTACTATACATACGTACGTCATTATATCCGTACCCGGCCCTTTCAGGACTTGGTGTTATCTTGCCCGGCCATATAGGCGCAGTAATATATATAGCATCTTGCCCGACCATTAAGGCACGGTAATATATATAGCATCTTGCCCGGCCATTAAGGCACGGTGTTGTCTTGCCCGGCTATATAGGCGCGGTGTTATCTTGCCCGGCCATATAGGCGCGATGTTATCTTGCCGGCCATATAAGCACGGTATTATCTTTCCCGCTATGTAGGCGCGGTATTATCGATTGATCGGTGGGATGCAATGCATACATACATACATACACATAAAAATACATAAATGAATCAACATCATCATTAGCATTACCATTGTCACTATATCATTCCTTGAAGAATCAACTATCGTAAGATGAAATCGATAATGTCACGGGAGTCTCGAGAATCATGAACTTAGACAACGACCTTGGAAATAGGATCATTATCTTCGCTATATTTGACCTCGAAGGAGCGAGTAATATAAGGTGAGAACATCAACAATAAGTAAGACCAAGGGATTCATGGAATGGCTCAATAATCTCGTAATGCCCTCAAATCATAGCTTCGGAATTTCTAGAATTAAAATCATCATCATCATGTTCATCATAGAAAATGTCTCATCCTTAGTATCATAAAAAGCTTTTAAGAATCATGAACTTCTAACTTTTGAAAGTAAGAAGGTTATGAAAAATATGTATGGAATCCTAACATAGGAATCATGCCTTTTGAAAGAAAGGGACTAGCTTTAACATACTTTTTTGGTCGCCTTAACTTTAGCTATTCAACGCTTGTCCTCCCAGGCTCGTAAATCTATATTCAAGAAAATTTATACTATGGTTAGACTCACTTTTATATGCTTGTCTTACTCCTTCAAATAAGTCTTTCTAAATACGCAGAGATTTCGGTAAAGATCTCCCCTGTTTATATGCCTAGCCCAAAATCGTAATCTAGCAACCAACAACAACAACATTAATACCAACATTAATCATAATATTCTCAACACGAAAAATACTCCATAAACATCCCATATGGGGTTTATCCCATATTTCCACCAACAAAACTATTATACGGCCATTTGCAGTTTTATCTCGTAAATAAACCAAAATTAGCATTAATAATAGGAGATTCATACCTTGCTCCTGATAATATCTCTATATCTTCACTTTTTCCACCTTAAACTTGAACCACACGCGTCGCTATATGATTCTATACTCGCAACTATACGTTGCCTGAATCGGAATTCGGGAATTATAGCTGATTTATGCTTGAAATTTAGGTTTGAGAGTTGGGGAACTTTCTAGAGCATTTTGGAATTGTTTGGAAGAGATTTTGGCTGAAAAAAGAGGGGGCAAGCCCCTTTTATAGTGATTCAAATTCGGGTCGGGTCATCAGAGGACTATAGCGCATCTTGTAGCGTGTCCGTGCCGTAGTAGTTACCGTAGCACGCGTTTCTCGCTCTATCATCCGAACTTGTAACATCCATAATTCTCTCCTCCGATATCGTATCGACAAGCGATTTGTTGCGTTGGAAACTAGACTCAATGAAATTCATTTTAGGCTTTTGAAATACCTTAAAACTCTTAATATACTAGGAGATATACCCCTCCAAAATTGACCTAAAATTCTATCCAAAATTTTATCAACTTTTTCCAAATTTTCGACAACTTTATTTTCTTCGATTTGCTTGGTCCTGGAGTTTCCCATAGCTTATTATATGCGTAAACTATCATGACCATAGGATTAGTTCGCATAATATCATATATCCTTGAAGGGAGCTCCAGTATCCATACTTAGAACGTCCAAGGATAAAGACAGATGAGGTAAAGTATAAAGACGCACAAGGACAAGGAAAAACTATCTTCTAGGCATAGCATAATCACAACAGGTTTGGTATACATGTAGTATATGCGTAAATATCAAAGTATAACTCTCAAATGATCCTAGACATTTTGTGGACAATTCAAGTGAATACTCTTGCCATTTTTACGATATTATGTTCTAAAGTCTAAGTGATTCTTCGCAGAAGATAAAGAATAAACAGGAGGATCAGACCATAATCTCAACAGATATAGCATAACAGAATCAGGCAGGTGCAAATCAGAGTCTCTTTAAAGTGGAACAACCCTTTATTGATATGATGCTATATTATTTCTCACAGAACCCAATTCAAAACAAGAGCAATAATGAAAACCAAGCTATGATAATTTGTAGAAACAACTGTCAAAAGACCTTTAAGTCATTATGTTCCCATATAAGATATACAAGTCTTAGGCACAACAGTTACATCTTTATACATATCTAAAGCATAGGATGGTCAAAGTCTCAAGGATGCATAGGAATCTCATATTTTTCTAAGTGCGAGTTTAGAATTTTCTGACCTTTACTCTTGGTTCTATCTCATTTGTAGAAAGGTCTAAATTAATTTTTAAGGGGTGCACCTAATTTAGTCATGGCCTTATTCTCAATCTTCATACTTTTCAAAATTAGACAAGTATCACATATTTTTGACTAACTTTTAATGTTGCACAGAAGGAAAACAAATTCTTCAACATAACCAGATTAGGTTCAGCTTCAACTGTTACTAGGACTTTTAGATTAATGGACTCACAACACAGTTCAAAGAAGAAGATGGAAAGGAAGCATGACTTATTGCTTAAAGTGTCACAAAGAAAAGGGTCAAATATACCCCCCATCAGCCTTCATTGCTATCTTGACTAAACACAGAACCATTGACCTCCTTAGTTTCAAAAAGAGGCACTATTAGGACTTAGGATGCAAGGAAGAACAGACCACCTTTCAAAAAATATAAGTTGAAATTACATCAAATGCACACAGAGTCTACATAAGGTCTAAATCATGATCCTAACTTAACCAATTGTTAAAGGGTCTGTCCTATATTATCATGTTATCTTCATAAAAGAAAAGACTCTTCTGCTTTATTTTACCAAAAACAATCAATATCCTCTTTTGAAAATAACTTTTCCTTTTTCCAGTTTTATTATGATTTCCAAATCATCATACATTATCCAACTGATCTAAACATTTTCTTGAGACACATCATGACAAGTATAACAAAGCCAAGCCAATCAGTCCTAGTGAACAGCTAACAATTGTTCAAGTAATTTCATATTTTAGGATACCATAACCTCAACAAAATGGCAAGAAAGCACCAAAATGCAGAGGTAGGAGGTTATACCCCCATAGGCTTGGGAGGAATGCCATGACAATCTTTTATTTGGGAGAAAAGATACTATGGGTCAAGCAATGCTTGACCCATTTCTCAATCCTCTCCTAAGATGCCTTTAAAATACCTTCCCTACCTAGCCAAGTGGTTTTCAACCTCTACCCCTATACATATGATCTTTTATTACCCTTTTTCACATACCAAATGAGACTGGACAGTTTGCAGATTAAAGACCTTTTTTCTTTCTCTTCTATCTTTCCATACTCTTCATTTACTTAGAATAACATTATAAAGTTTTTCTTTCTATCTGTGTCCATCTTTAAGCCTAGGCAGCTTGCAAACAAGAGGTTATTATTATTACATCAACCACTTATACACACAGGAGAACAAAGAAAGCATTCATGTCTCAAGGTAAAGCCTTAATCCCCAAATTGTTTAGGACTTGGACAAATCAAAATCAAAGTCAAGTTTCCTTTCATTCTTCTTTTAACACTTAAACTCATAGAATTGGAACACTCATGATCACTTACCAAGTTAAGACCCATACATGGATGAAAAATAACACAAATGCAAGAGCATAACATATCGATCAATTTTTTATAATAAATTTACTTCACTCTTTTTAAATAAAAATAACTAATAGGACGGGACCAACAAAGAGGAAATCACAAACAAGAGAATAGACCTCTCTCTTAGTCATCATTCCATTCTATTTTTCTTGCTTTTTGCTTCAACATGATCATGACTAGGCTACCGATACGCTCAAATTACACCTATTAATGGTATAACGCTGACGTTGTCAAATATAGTAACTCAACAAGGTTGGGGTCGAATCCCACAGGGAATAGGGCGTGAAAAGGGTACTAAATTCGTAGAATGCTATGTTTAGGTCTAATGTCTTAATCCGATGATTTTGGTAAAAGTTGGATTTTTTTAGTAACTAATTGCTAAATATTGCTTTGGTTGTGAATTTATGGTAAAATAAACTAAGGTTGTGTCCTCGTTAGATAGAGTGTATGATCATGGGCATTGATCTTGATATACTTCTAATGGTTCATTATATGAATACATTTAATCCCTATATGAATCTCTACTATTTCAATACATAAAGATTATTTCTTTCTATGATTTTCTCAAATATAAGAAAGTAACTATGAAGAAGAACGATTAATCATGCTCTTGAGTTGTTTATTCTTACCAACCCTAATTATTTTCCCAAATAAATCAAGGTTTATGGCTTTAATCAATGTTTGCAACCATTAATTATGAATGAAGAATGAAGAATAAACAAACCCTAATAATCCATTATGTGTATATCAATCACAACCCAATCACAAAACACCCATCAATTGGGTTCACAACCCTAGTAAGGGAAATTAGCTACTCATAAAAGAGAAGAACAATAAGCAGTAATAGAAAACATAATGCTTACAATTGATTGCTTGGAATTGAAGAGAATTGAATTCTAATTGTTTGTAATCTCCAAAAGACTTCAAAAATATGAGTGCTAATACTAAGGGAAAAGAAAACTAAGTTCTGTATTGAATGATAATGCAGGAAACCTAAAATCAGGTATTTATAAGAGTCAAAACCATGCAAAACTGGACTGACAAAATTGCCCTCGACGGACCAATGTACGGACCGTACTTTTTATACGGTCCGTAGAATCAATGGATGCCTTCCGTGAAATCTCTCCAGTGGTCCAATGTACGATCAACTTTCACGGACCGTAAATATTATACGGTCCGTATAACTTGCCCGTAAATCTCTTTGTCTTAACAACTCTTCTGGAACCAATATACGGTGGATTTTACGGACCGTAAATATTATACGGTCCGTACTTCTGCTCGGACATTCGCTTCATCCAAAGACTCATTTTGTTGAGCATGTACGATGGGATTTACGGACCGTGAATATTCTACGGTCCGTATCTTCCTCCGTATAACTCTGTCTTCAGTAAATTTCTCTTTCTGAACATCTTTTTCACTCCATTTTCACGACTTGCTCTCGAATCACGTTAAACACCTGCACATGTCACAAACACATCAAAACGACCTAGACTTGCTCAAAAACAAGTAAAACTTATAGCCAAAAAAGTATCGAATGTGCCATAATTTCACGGCACATCAACACCCCCAACTTAAAGTCTTTGCTTGTCCTCAAGCAAGTCATACCAAACAATGACTCAATCTAACACCTAGATATCATAGAATAACAATGTCTACATTGGTTTTAACTCTGAACTACCGGCATGCATGTTTTTCTTCCAAGGACCACCCCAATTTTCTCTTTTAAAGCAAAGATACACAAGAACGCTATGACTAACAATGAAGCTTCAATGCATGACATTACCTTATCAAGTATATTATGATGCACACAAACGCTACTTTAGGCGGTCACTTCATTTGCTCAATTTTCATCCTTATGCCCTCACAAAGACCAACGAATGTCCCAACACACATATATACCATAAGAAAGGGGACGAAGACGAAAGAGAAAAGAAAAACACTCACACTCACAAAGAACTTCATATCTACACATGCAAATACCATAGGCTTGCCCTTATTTTCTATGTTTTCATCCTAGGCTCGTTCGGTTGTGATCACATTAGGGCTTGTTTTGGCTTGTAATGTAGGCTTAGGGACGGGTAGGATACTTTTTGGATATTAGTGACTCACCCTCCTTGAACACTACAACATCTCTTCACCGTAATTCACCTCTTTTCTTTCCACCCCCTTTATTTCCTTTCAAGTTTTCGACCTCGATGTGA
The DNA here is from genome assembly GCF_029784015.1 of Lycium ferocissimum. NCBI lineage: Eukaryota > Viridiplantae > Streptophyta > Magnoliopsida > Solanales > Solanaceae > Lycium > Lycium ferocissimum. The sequence goes on from NC_081350.1 coordinate 4,808,518, forward strand.
TTTTATTCCTAACCACTTCGCAAATCTTTTTTTGTGTTACCATTTTCTATATATATATATTTTTTTTTTTTTTTTTTTTATATATATATATACAACTATCACATCGAGTCTCCACTAGCAACCTCCACCACCCCCAACTTATGTTTTTAACATCTATTTCACATTTAATTCACCCCCAACTTAGGCATTCTGCCTCATCTATCTCGTAGCATCAAGGAGGGAACGGGTGCGAAAGATGGAATTATTGCACAAAGGGAACGGTTTCACGGTTGGCTAGTCAAGAAAAAGGTCAACGAGTGCTCAAAAGGGGAAACTAGGGATACTTTTACTTTTGGTAAGGCGTATTTAGGCAAAGTGACTATTTACACAAGGAAAGCCTAAGATCATTTCACAACCAAACTCGTTTTCGGATTTCAAACAAGACCAACCGGCAAGTTCTAGATTATACATGCATAAACAGTAATCAACTAACAACTCACACACACATTGGCATAAGGACAATCATTTTTACACTTGTGACCTCCCAAGTAGTCATTCATCACACACGATACCCCCATAATCATAATGTCATATAAAGAATCAATCATGTCAACCAATAACTGTTCTAAGTATGCATTTTTCAAAATTTCGAGGGGTTCTAAAATTTCAAACAAATCATAACACATGCCATCAGTTACAGAATAACACCAAATAAGTCAAAATTACTCTACTCAACCTAAGCAACATCCTAAACATGCCAGTTTCAACAAAATAAAATCCCCCTCAGGAAAAGAACTCTGGCAAAGAAAAGCCGAGGGGGTTCCTAAACACGTATTTACACTATACTAAAATCAGATAGTCCCACCCCCAACTAAAGAATCATGCACTGCCCTCAGTGCATCAGCGTAAGCATAAACAAGACAAGGGATAGGACTACCTGAGGCACACTATGTGCGATGCTCCGCCTGCGGAGCCTCCACTGCACCAGTCTCAGTGGGTGCTGGGTCAACTGTGCTGCTGGGAGGCTCGGTCTGAGTCTGCGGAAGTGGGTCCGCTGGTGGAACAGAAGTCCCGGCCTCCTCTGGCACCTCAATGCTAGGTACCGTCTGCTCGACAGGGGGATCCACACTGCTCGATGCCCCTGTGTAGTGGAAGTCAACCAAAGATTGCCGCGTGGCATGCCTTAGCTGGCGCTCCTCTAACTCCACGATGTCGACCTCGTCATCATCATCCTCGGACCGCGGCCTTTTTCCTCTGTCTTGGGCCGAGGGCTCCTCCCTAGATAATCGCACCACGGGCACCAAGGCTGCCAAGTCAATCGGCATAGCTGATTGAGGGGGATTCTCAAACATGCCCCCCTCCTTCACCTGAATCGCAAGGATGTCGTCTTTCAGCTGAGAAATGTCTTTCTTTACTGCGTTCAGGTCTGCTGAAGACGAGACCTTCTCCAACTCTAAAACTCGCCTCTCGACACCATCAATCCGTGAGTGTATTTGACGGTGAGACTGGGTAAGGGACTCCATTTCCTTACGAACTGCCCGTGCTATAACTTCCTCCAACTCCCCCAATAGGCTAGTGATCTGTCGATCGGCTCTGTCCGCCTTCACATAGGAGTCGTGGAAGTTTTCGTCTCGTTAAATGGAATCATTATACCCCAGAAGTGCCGTAGAGGTGGAAGTCACTCTAGTGGCAAGGGTGGTGGCGGCGTGGGAACCGCAAGTAGTAACCGCAGGGCCGCGGGAAGAGGTGGGGCCCGACGATGACTCCGAACCGCCGTCGGGACCGGCATCGTCGTGGCAAAGCAATCTCAACACCCTCAGTGATCTCCTCTAATGTCGTGCCCTCGTCCTCGCCTCTGATCATACTCAGATGGCACAAATGCTGGGGCTGTCACACCCCCTCGGGCTGCGCCTAATCTATCCTTCACTTCTTGATCCTTGCTCTTTATCAAACTGTAGATGTGCTTAGCCTCGAACTTATGGTCCCGCAGGGGAACTTCTGGATGTCAAGCTTCAAGCAAAGAGCGGTAATCAAGCATGGGAACACCAACGAAAGGCCAGGCTGAGTTGCCCGCACCCGAACCTCATCCGCTATCAACTTTCCTATATCCACTGCATACCGGGACATGATGGCCGCCACTATAATCGCCTGGGTTATGGTGAGCTGATTATCTGTCTGAGTTGGTTGTAGCCTGTGCATTAGGACACTCCACCAGAACTGTGCCTCCACCGAAAGATCTTTCTTTTTTATCGGGGCACTAGAATTTGTGCGCCACACTGGATTTCCTCTAGCAATCACCGAGGCCACCCATGGTAGTTCTCTCATCTGGTCGCCCCTGTTCCCTGCCAATCCGTAGTCTAACTCATCGTGTTCGCCGGCGGTTCATAGTTGTCCCCGAAGTAGAATCGTTGATGGCCTTGCTGGAGAAATCAACCCGTTCACCTCTAATCGTCACCTTCTGGAGCCGGACCACTGTCTTTGCTTGTTGGGATGGCCTGTACCTGTTGTTGATCTCCGCCGCATAGTTGGCGTAGAATTCTCTCACAATAGTGGATTCATATGAGCCGAGTGGTTGGCTAAGGAATCCCCATCCATGGTGATCAATAATGGCTTGTATGGTTGGGAAGTGTTCCAACCCTTCGAAACCGATCCGCCGCTCCTCATAGATGTTCCGGCGGAAACCCTGTCCTCCTTCCTTTGGTTCTAGTCCCTTATCATATATTTCTTTTGAACCTGGGACCGAGAACCTAATAGCATGCTCAGAGCGCTCCTTCATTCTGTTCTCATTCAGGCGTGCCGCCTCTGCAGCATCAGATTTATCCGAGGCATTAGTCGCCTCTTCTCGACTCGGCAAATCAGGAGAGCTGGATGAGTGCTCCCCATCACTGCTATTCTCTTTATCAGACGGTGGATGATCTGAAGTCTGGGCAGCTCTTCGCAACCGTGTGGTTCGGGCGACAGGAGCCTGGTCTTCATCACGGAGCCTAGATTGGACTTGGGTTTGGCCTCGGCCTCGACCCTGAACACGACCTCTTGTTTTAGCCATTCCTGTGGACGACATGTTAGTACTCGTAAAGTAGACAAAGATGAAAAATTTTTTTTTTTTTTTTTTTTTTTTTATATGTACGGGTCGTGAAAAACATACGGTCCGTAAAACAGACCGTAGATTTGGAACAGAAAGACATGTTTATCATGGAGAATCTACGATGAACTTATACGGACCGTATAATTTTTACGGTCCGTAAAACTCGTCGTAAGTTTTGGACAGAAAACATGGGAACTGAGGCAACTGTTTTACGACACAAGTTACGGTCCGTATAATTTATACGGTCCGTAAGTTATGTCGTAAAACAGAAACAGAGAGATTCACTGAACATGACATATATACGATACAGATTTACGGTCCGTATAATTTATACGGTTCGTAAATCCATCCGTATATATACCCTTTCTCTGTAATCAGCCACCCATGTTTCTCCCCGACCCTACGCATTCAAAACTTGATTTTAGACATGGAACCATATTATTTTGCTCGTATCATGTCGGGGTTACTCTGACTTCACCCTAATCTACTCTATTTTCTCATTCAAGCATTTTATCGGACGGTTGTTGGTGGGCATCACAAATGGGTGTATCCTTTACGTACATCTACACACTCGTAATGCCCACCGACCCAATGGAAATTTCGAAGTTCTCGTTTCCCTTGAGTCCTATGCTAAACAACTCAACCAAATCCCCGCCCTATCTTACTTCAAATTCTATACCTTAACCCAGAAAAATCCCATACATCACCCATGAGGGTGTTCAAGACACACACGTGAGATCAATACTAGGGTATGGGGGGATTAACAAACCTGATAGGACGGAGATGAATAACTTTTACTGATGAAAATTAGTGCGACAGGAATAAAACTCAGACGCTTGGTGTTGCTTGCTTCAACTGGTGTTGGTGAAGATGGTTCGGTTTCGTGGATATGGTGGTGTAGAGGGGGATTTTGTGATTAAGATGGGGAGTGATTTTAGGGATGTGGTTTGGTAGTGGATGGAATAGAGGGAGTGAATATAGGGAATTTGAATGGGAATGGTGGAGAAACGGATTTGTGGGAAGTTGAAGCAAATAAGGCAACCGCCTTTTATATATACCCTTCGCCTCTTTTCTTTTTCTTTTCCGCGAATATAATCACTTAAAACTTACCTGGCCTTTTACGAGACAAATCTACGACCGTATAATTTATACGGGCCGTAGATCTGGCCGTAGATCTGCGACGGTGATTCGATCTGACGATCCTTGGTTCACGCTGGAACATACGTTCCGTATAAATTTTACGGTCCGTATGTTATGGCGTGAATCAAGGACAGAAAGGGCTTTTACCTGACTCATGTTCTACGCTTCCATCTACGGACCGTATATTTTATACGGACCGTAGATTCTGGCGTAGATCATTAACAGTGAACCATTACTTTTCTTCTTCAATCTACGCTTCCATCTACGGATCGTAAATAATATACGGACCGTAGATTCTGGCGTAGATCAACTCCAGTGTCTATCCTTTGCATCCTGCACCAAAACAAACATTACCCTATATGTTGAAAACAAAGAAAAACAGAATGAAAAATAAACATTACACTTGGGTTGCCTCCCAAGAAGCGCTTGATTTAACGTCGCGGCACGACGGTGGTGATCATTCACTCCTTCTCAGTGTGCACCGGATCATCATTCGTTCCGAGGTGCTTCAACCTGTATCGATCAACAATCCTATCCTCCGAAACCATCCCGTGGTAGTGCTTCAATCTCTGCCCATTCACCTTAAATGTCCGAGTTCCATCTCCGGACTTTAACTCAATCGCTCCATGGGGTGAAACACCTACCACCTCAAATGGACCAGACCACCTCGATTTAAGCTTACCAGGAAGCAGCTTCAAACGAGAGTTAAACAGCAATACAGGATCACCCTTGTAAAATTCTCGCTTCAAGATCTTCTTATCATGGTAATGCTTCATTCTTTCTTTATACAGTGCTGCACTCTCATATGCCTGGTACCGAAACTCATCCATCTCATTTAGTTGGAACAACCTGAGCTTGGTTGCTTCCTCCCAATCCATATTTAGCTTCTTCAAAGCCCACATAGCCTTGTGCTCAAGTTCAACCGGCAAGTGACAAGCTTTTCCGAATACAAGCTTGAAGGGTGAAGTCCCAATCGGAGTCTTGAAGGCAGTCCGGTATGCCCATAGAGCATCATCGAGCTTGCGGGCCCAATCAGTTCTATTTGCATTGACTGTTTTTGCTAGAATACTCTTGATCTCCCTATTGGACACTTCAACTTGCCCACTCGTCTGAGGATGATAAGGTGTTGCCACCCTATGTTTTACTCCATATTTCTCCATCAATCCAGCGAAAGCTTTATTGCAAAAGTGGGATCCACCATCGCTGATTATAGCTCTCGGAGTACCGAAGCGAGTAAATATGTTCTTCTTGAGGAACCCCATGACACTCTTGGCCTCGTTATTAGGTAAAGCCACTGCTTCTACCCATTTTGACACATAATCCACAAGAACCGAATGTATTTCATGCCACCTGAACTCACAAAGGGTCCCATGAAGTCAATCCCCCGTACATCGAACACTTCCACCTCCATAACAAAATTCATAGGCATCTCTTGCCTTCTGCCTATGTTCCCTTGCCTTTGACATTGGTCACAAGACCGCACCAATAAATTAGCATCATGAAATATGGTCGGCCAATAATAACCGCATTCAAGTACCTTAGCTGCAGTCCGAGTTCCACTATGATGACCCCCAACAGGAGAGTCATGGCATGCCTTTAGAATCGCCATCACTTCACTTTCCGGAACACATCGCCGAATGATGTTGTCAGCGCATGTTCGGAACAGATAAGGCTCGTCCCAAAGAGTACTGCCGAGCATCCCGCAAGAATTTCTTCTTTTGGTAGGCTTTGATATCTTCTGGAATTATACCTGTGACCAAATAATTTGCAATATCAGCATACCAAGGTGCCACCTCCATGTGCACAGCCCAACACCCTCTCATCCGGAAAAGCATCATCTATGTCAAGCTCATCAGAAGGTCTCCCAGCCTCTTCAAGGCGAGAGAGATGGTCAAGCAACTTGGTTTTCAGTGCCCTTGCGATCTTTTACCTCAAAATCAAACTCTTGCAAAGAAGAGCACCTATCTGATCAGTCGCGGCTTTGCTTCCTTCTTTGCCATGAGATATCTCAAGGCCGCATGATCGTTGTAAACCACGACTTTGGACCCCAACAAGTAGGCCCGAAACTTCTCAAAAGCAAACACAATGGCAAGCAGCCTCTTGCTCCGCACCGTGTAATTCATCCGGGCAAAGCATTCGTGTTCTCGCTTGCATAATAGATCGGGTGCATAATTTTATTGTGCCTCCGCCCAAGCACAAGCACCTATTGCAAAACCACTAGCATCACACATTAGTTCAAATGGCAAGGACCGGTCGGTCAGAGCAACGATAATAGGAGCAGTAGTAAGACGCTCTTTCAACTCATCAAACGCCTTGCAGCACTTGTCATCAAATGCAAACTTCGCCTCTTTTTCAAGAAGCTTGCGCATGGGGTTAGCAATCTTGGAGAAATATTTGATGAAGCACCTGTAGAACCCAGCATGTCCCAAGAAACTGCGGACACCTTTGACTGAGATAGGTGGTGGAAGTTTTGCAATCACATCAATTTTCGCTTGATCTACCTCAATTCCCTTTTCAGAGATTTTGTGACCAAGGACGATCCCTTCCTTTACCATAAAATGGCACTTCTCCCAATTTAGAACGAGATTGGTCTCCTCACACCTTTTCAGCACTTGACCCAGATGGCCAAGACAATCTTCAAACGAATCCCCTACTACAGAGAAGTCATCCATGAACACCTCCAAGTAATCCTCTACCATATCAGAGAAAATTGACATCATGCACCTCTGAAAAGTGGTTGGTGCATTACACAACCCAAACGGCATCCGGCTAAATGCAAACGTCCCATAAGGACATGTAAAAGTAGTCTTCTCCTGATCTTCCAAAGCAATATTGATCTGATTGTAGCCCGAATAACCATCAAGGAAACAATAGTAGGAACGCCCCGCTAGCCTATCAAGCATCTGATCAATGAAAGGCATGGGGAAATGGTCCTTACATGTGGCTGTGTTGAGCTTGCGATAATCCATGCAAACTCTCCATCCGGTCACGGTTCTCGTTGGGATCAACTCATTCTTTGCATTTGGCACCACAGTGATGCCGCCCTTTTTAGGAACACATTGGACTGGGCTCACCCATTTACTATCAGCAATTGGGTAAACCACTTCAGCATCTAACCACTTGATGATCTCTTCTTGACTACCTCTTGCATGTTCTCGTTCGCCGCCTCTCGATGCTCTACACTTGGTTTGCTACCTTCCTCCAACCGAATTTTATGCTCACGCATCCCGATGGAATACCCCGAATGTCCGCTATGGTCCACCCAATAGCACGCCCGTACTCCCTCAACACCTCCAAAAGCCGTAAAATCGCTCCTCGCCGCAGAGCCGACACAATCACCGGCAATGTATTGTCTGGACCAAGGAACTCAAATTTCAGATGTGAGGAAAGTCGTTTAAGCTCCAATTTAGGTGGCTCAATGATCGAAGGCTTTGCCGGAGGAGTTGTTCTATTTTCCGTATCAAGATTCAGCTTCTTTGGTTGGTAAGAATATGATCCCAACCCAGCAAGCGAATTTACCGTCTCCACATAACCTTCCATATCTTCAGCATCAAAATTAACTAGAATACCAGCTAGAGCTTCACCCAAACTTTCTTCTTCCATCTTGAACTCCACTGCTTCATCAATAACGTCAACCGAATCAATTACCGAAATGCTCTCATAAGCACTGGGTAACTTCATCCCTTTGCTGGCCTGAAAAGTCACTTCTTCATTGTTGACTCGGAACTTGATTTCATTTTTCTCCGAATCCATCAAAGCCCTCCCTGTAGCAAGGAAAGGTCTCCCCAGAATAATTGGAATGTCCCTATCAACAAGACAACCAAGAATTACAAAATCAGCGGGCAACATAAAATCACCAACCCGCACAAATACATCATCAACCACCCCAACAGGCCTCTTGATAGACCTATCAGCCATCTGCAATCTCATAGTCGTCGGCCTTGGCATCCCCAAACCCGATTGTTTGTATATAGCAAGAGGCATCAAATTAATACTCGCCCCATTATCACACAAAGCGCGAGCAAAATCATGGTGCCCAATAGAACAAGGAATGGTGAACGCCCCAGGATCTCCCTTTTTCTGAACAAAGAGTAGTTGAGATGATGGAACTCACAGTGTGAGTCAAACTTACGGTTTCATGTTGAACCGTTTTCTTCTTGGTGAGCAAATCCTTCACATATTTAGCAAAACCGGGCATCTCCTTGACAGCATCCAAGAAGGGGAAATTAAGAGATAACTGCTTCAGCTGATCATGAAACTTCTCGAACTTAGCATCTTCCTTCTTCTTTACCAACCTCTGAGGAAAAGGTGGTGTAGATTTGAAAAGCTGAGTCAAAGGGCGGAGAGCCCCTTTTACAGGCGCTTACTTGTGTTCTCAGCTGCCTTCACTATCTCCGAATATCAAGCAACCTTCTTGTCGCAGAAGCATTCTCATCAACAATAATGGGTGCTTCGATCGCACCTCATCATCTTCTTCATCTATCGGCTCAAGATCACTCACCTGCTTTTCAGCCCCTTGGATTATTTTACCACTCCTAGTAGTGATGGCAAACACACGGTCTACACCGCCTCCCCCATTCTTTGGATTTGGAATAGTGTCACTCGGAAGTCCTCCTTTTTTAGGAGGGTGTTGCTCTCTAGAAATATCCCTCATCTGTGACTCGAGCTTCGAATAGCCGCCGTATGGGAACCCACCGTCTCTCGTCGCCCCGTATAAAGTTCTCTCAGACTTAGACTGATTTGCCAGAATCTTCTCAAGCATTGCTTCAACCTTTGAACTACCTGCCTCTGTTGACTGCCCTTTCGGTGGTATATAAGGGTTGGAACTCTTGTTCCCAAAGTTGTTGCTGTTGTTGTAGCTCCCTTGGTTCGCACCACCATAGTTATTGTTGTAGTTCCCACAGTTGTTATAAGCACCTTGACCTTGTTGAGGTCTTCACTGATTCTGACTCTGATAACCACCTTGGTAATTTTGTCTCTGGTAACCCCCTTGAGTTATTAACATAATTAGCATCATCAATCAGCATAGGGGGGCCCTTCATGGAAAGGACCATCTTGAGCATAGTACATCCCTTTTGGTAAAACTGCATCTTCCTCACAAACATTGACCTTCTTGATCTGGGATTCATCAAACTTCTTCGTCAGCAAGGAAATATTTGTTGCAAGTTCTGCCAAGGTTTGCTGAGTATCTTGATTCTCCTTCACTATATTTTGGATCATAGCACTACCGAACGGTACCACATCAGCATTGTTTGAGTGCCAAGCCTGATTATGAGTTGTCACTTGTTAAGTATGGTGGTCACCCGTCGATAAGATTTGTTCATGAAACAACCATCACCGCATTATTCGCAACCGATTGCGACACCGGATCTAACCCTCGGTAGAACTTCTCCATTAATATGTTCTCCGAAAACCATGATTTGGGCTCTTCTGCAAATAATCCTTGAATCTCTCCCATGCTTCATATAATTGTTCCCCCGGTCGCTGCTTAAATTCATAGATCTTGTCCCGAATTTCAGCCTTCTTGCTAGGGGGGTACCATTTTGTGAGAAATGCAGCCACCATCTCTGCCCATGTAGTAATCGAATTTCGGGGCAGCTTCTCGAACCATGTTCTTGCCTCTCCAGCCAAGGAATATTTGAATAACCTCAACCGAATAGCATCTTGTGGAACGTTATTCGGATGTGATTAGCACACACATCCACAAATTTTGCAAATGACGTTGAGGGTCATTCTCGGTAGAGTTCCGAAAGTATCCCTCAAGCTTCAACAACTGATATAGAGAGGAATCAATTTTCACCGAAGCAGCTCCAACTCGAGGCTGAACAATAGCAGATGCATAATCCTCCTCTGGAACGAGCTCAGCGAAAACATTCTCATCATCCGAATCATTAGCCCGATTGTTCAACCGATTCCCCTGGTTATCAGCATGTTGATTTTGCCGATTCTGATTCATGTTCACCTGGTTTACACAGAGTAGCAAACAAGGTGTGATGGAATAAGCAAAAGACTTCAATAAAGCAAACACTATTTAGTAATTTCAAAACCGTATTCCCCGGCAACGGCGCCAAAATTTGATACGCTCAAATTACACCTATTAATGGTATAACGCGGACGTTGTCAAATATAGTAACCCAACAAGGTTGGGGTCGAATCCCACAGGGAATAGGGTGTGAAAAGGTACTAAATTCGTAGAATGCTATGTTTAGGTCTAATGTCTTAATCCGATGATTTTGGTAAAAGTTGGGTTTTTAGTAACTAATTGCTAAATATTGCTTTGGTTGTGAATTTATGGTAAAAGAAACTAAGGTTGTGTCCCCGTTAGATAGAGTGTATGATCATGGGCATTGATCTTGATATACTTCTAATGGATCATTATATGAATGCACTTAATCCCTATATGAATCTCTACTATTTCCCAATAAATAAAGATTATTTCTTTCTATGATTTTCCCAAATATAAGAAAGTAACTATGAAGAACGATTAATCATGCCAAGTAAATTCTTCTTATTCCTAAGTGAATTTATTAAACAAAGTTTAAAGCTTTGAGTTCTTGTTGTTTATTCTTACCAACCCTAATTATTTTCCCAAATAAATCAAGGTTTATGGCTTTAATCAATGTTTGCAACCATTAATTATGAATGAAGAATGAAGAATAAACAAACCCTAATAATCCATTATGTGTATATCAATCACAACCCAATCACAAAACACCCATCAATTGGGTTCACAACCCTAGTAAGGAAAATTAGCTACTCATAGAAGGAGAAGAACAATAAGCAAGTAATAGAAAACATAATGCTTACAATTGATTGTTTGGAATTGAAGAGAATTGAATTCTAATTGTTTGTAATCTCCAAAAGACTTCAAAAATATGAATGCTAATACTAAGGGAAAAAAAACCGAAGTTCGTATGGAATAATAATGCAGGAAACCTAAAATCAGGTATTTATAAGAGTCAAAGCCGTGCAAAACTGGACTGACAAAATTGCCCTTGACGGACCAATGTACGGACCGTACTTTTTATACGGTCCGTAGAATCAGTGAATGCCTTCCGTGAATTCTCTTCCAGTAGTCCAATGTACGATCAACTTTCACGGACCGTAAATATTATACGGTCCGTATAACTTGCCCGTAAATCTCTTTGTCTTAACAACTCTTTCGGAACCAATATACGGTGGATTTTACGGACCGTAAATATTATACGGTCCGTACTTTCGCTAGTTGTCGACATTTGCTTCATCCAAAGACCTCATTTCGTTGAGCATTCACGATGGATTTACGGACCGTGAATATTCTACGGTCCGTATCTTCCTCCGTATAACTCTCGTCTTCGCAAATTTCTCTTTCGAACATCTTTTTCACTCCATTTTCACGACTTGCTCTCGAATCACGTTAAACACCGCAACATGTCACAAACACATCAAAACGACCTAGACTTGCTCAAAAACAAGTAAAACTTATACTTATATCTTATCCCCCCCCCCCCCCCCCCCCTTTTTTTTTAATTAAGTTGAACTTCTTATGTTGGCTCTGCTTAGGATCATGATCAATAAACTAGCAAAACATTCAAGAAAAGACAAGGGAAAGGGACTTTCAAAGGCACTTCACACACACATCTTTATCAGAGAACCTTGAAGGCCCATGAACAAACCAAACCAATAAGTGATTCAAGCAGCATCCTTTGTAAATGGACTTCACAATATCATTTACACTAATCCTTATTGTGTTTGTATTAAATGAAGCACACATTAAGCATAGAACCAAACAAGGCATACTTAGCAAATAAACACCATCAAACATATAAATATAACTAACTTACAAACATACTTAAACTAGGCAGAATACTAAATAACAAAATGAAATAAATTAAATTAAGGTTTACCTTTTAAGTGCGCAACCTAGAAAAGAATGGATTTGGGAGCCTCTGTGCTACCAAATCTCAGCAACCCAGCCACACCCACACGAAAAAGAAATGAAGTCGATTTTGACCAAATATATGACTAAAAAAACATCCAACTATTCAATCTGTTTTTTTTTTTAATTATTTTTACTAAGAAGTTTTTCGAAAAATCTGAGTTTTTCAACTTCTTTTTACTCTCAAATTCCTCTATATTTTGCTATCTTCTTTTTTTTTTTTTTTTTTTTTTTTTTTTTTTTTTACCTTCCAAAAACTTCTTCTTCTTCTTAAGGTTGAGATCATATTGATAGAACCCCCAAGGCTGTGCAAAATAGTGAAACCACGATGTGGTATGAATCCAATTTTTCAAGTGAAAACAAATTCAACATATGAGATTTAAAGTAAAATAACATCTACGGCCAGATTCGTTCCTTTCAAAGTTAATTTGAGTCAACCCATAAAGACTAATAGAAAATAGTGCAAAATCATAAAGCAATAGAACATTAATTGACAGAAAAATCGTAATTTTGACTTAAAAATGCAAAGAAAGAATAAAAGGAGGGATTTTAGTACCGTTTGGGACAGTTTGAATGGAAAGGAGACCAAACATTAATTATTTTCAGGATTCGGGCTGTGCTACGTCTGTGAGGACCATGCATGCTCTAAATATTTTCCATTTTCGCGATGAGAGAGGGAGAGAGCCCAGAGGCGGCGCCTCTAGGGTATACCCGAAGAACTCTAGGGTATACCCAAAGAAGATAGAGAGAGGAGAGTGAAATAGAAAAAAAGAGGGGGGGGGGGTTTCGTTTTTTGCAAAAGGCAGAATTGTGTATACTTTGGTGTATACATTGGGTATATCTAATACCTAAAAAAATAATTAGAAATTAAAATTGGAGGAAATTTTATTACGGGAAAAATTAGGCTGCAATTATTTTATTAAAAGATTTTCAAAGGTCGGTTAAGTTGTTAATGGGCTAAGATGGCCTTAATTGATTAACTTAGCATAATCATTTTAATTATGGCCTTTTTAATCAAATTTTGGAAATTAAATTAAACCTATTATTTTAAATCAAAATGTTAACAGGCCAATTTTTGCAAAACAACTTTAATTTCTTTAAAATATGGACTGACTACATTAATTGTCATAACCTATTTTGCCTGATCCGTGCAGGCACTTACCTTCACACCTCGGTAAGCGAATCCTCAACCCAACAATGTATAAATACGTAAAAGAATGAAATGAAGCAGCAGAATAGTACAATGACGTAAGTCTCCCGAAATAGATATAGTAGTAGTACAATAGTGCGGAATAATAGCAACACCTCCAGGGTCTAGTCTGGATAACACAAGAGCATATAACAGGAAAATAATACAATCTGAAATACTAATACATAAAGTGTCTATGTCTTTGAATAGAATAGGACATAAAGATAGAAAAGTCTTCAAGGCAGCGGACGACCATGCTTACATTGAAAACTCGAAGAGGAATCTGAAGTGACTATCAGCCACGCGTCACAGAAGTGGACCCAACCTGATACTCTGCATTCATAAAAGAATGCAGCAAGTGCAGGTAAGTACAAATAATAGTACTGGTAGGCATCATCAGCCGACTAAGCATAACTAACACAACTCAGATAATAAAGCAGATAAGCAAATAAACCAACATGTATAAGTCAATGTAATCAAATCAAAGTATCCGTCATCGCCTATGTAAAGCTTCTGATCCCAAGTGTGACAAGTCCGAACATATCTAATCTAATCCAATCCAATCATAGCAATGCACACCAAACATCTCAATCAAGTCATAATGCAATGCAATGCAGTAGTGTATGAATGCAATGCAATGCCATGCAAATGTGGTGTACACATATACTTCGGACAGAAATATTAACGTCTCGGTAGCACAACCCAGCGTGACTCGCCACCCGTCCCTGATCTTTGTCCAACAGACAGACGGGACCCCTGATCTTTGCCTAAGGGGGTTCTCACCGGCACCACCCGGGGAGACTGGCGGAGTCCATGCACTATCAACGATTCCATAAATAACATCGGATATCAGCTATGAAATCAACGATTTTGAGATGAACATCGGACATCGGACTCTCACGTTACTCAAGTAAAAGAGTTTTCTCAAATATCAACTTCATTCAATCAATGATTTCGAGACGAACATCGAACATCGGCCTCTCACGTCACTCAAGTAAAATCGAGCCGGCGCTCATCTAGTGTTTCATCAATGTCATCAATATCTCAACAATTTATCATGAAAATAAGAGTGCGTGCAATGCGTGTATCAACATCAACAATCACGCTCAATATCACAAGTACCAATGATGGGAACGCCAACGATATATCAGAGTCACAAATACCAATAGTGGGTATGCTAACAATATATCCGAATCACAAATACCAATAGTGGGTATGCCAACCATATATTCGAATCACAAAAACCAACAGTGGGTATGCCAAAAATATCATAATCAAGACGATAAACAGAAACCAATATCTATCAACAACTCGCGGAGTCAAGCCCACACAATAAAACAATCAAACAGAACACAACAAGGTGGCTAGCCCCAACACACAATCGGGTCCAACCTAAGGCAATATCCAACCCAACTTCATACCCAAAGGTTCACATGCTGTGTCTGACAATATAATCTAAATATGCGCTTTGCTATATGAAGTCTTGCCAAGGATAAGCCATAACTTACCTGGATGGCCGAACCGCAACACCAACAACTCACTCCTTTGACTTGCCTTTCCGCTGAACCTCAGAACCACAGTAGTCTAAGAATAATCGAATTCTAGATTAGAAATCTTGAAGAATGATACTAATATTGTTACTATTCAAATTAGGTCAATTCTAGCCTTAGAAATTGGAAAAACGGGCCCACAAGGGCAAAAGGGGAAATTCGGAAGCAAAATGCAAAATTAAATACTAGATGATGATAACCCAACCACTAATTGCTGATTCAACTCAAGGATTAGCCTAATTTCTGATTTTAAGCAAAACCCCCAAATTGGGTATAAACGCTAACTCTTTGATTCCGAAATTCAACACTAAAAATGAAAGACATATGATTAGCAAGCTTAGATTCATAGAAATCTAACATAAACATCATCAATTTATCATTAATAAGCCTAGGGACAATGTTCATCAAAACCCTCTTTCAACTTCCATCACTATGGGTTTATTAAAGGGAGGGGGGGGAGGGGGGGATCTAAGATGATTATGGTTAAAGAAGGAGTGAAGGAACAAGCAAGATTTACCTCCAAGAATATCTCTAAAAGGTCTCCAAGAACTGTTCCCCAAGGCTCTAATTTCGGGGAAATAATGAGGGTCTAAGCACTTTTAACACTTTATTAATTTTGCAAACTGTCCGTCACTCGCTTTAGCGGTACTGGGAGCGCCCCAGCAGCGCCGCTTCACCGGTCAAGCCTAAAATGCTTGGTTCGCTACGGCGGCAGGGTTACTGCTCCAGCGGTACCGTTGCTGTGGTGCTGGTGCCGCCAAAGCGGGCACCAGACACCAGAAAACTTCCCAAGTTTCACAATTTGATCAAATTTTCTGACTAGTTTCCGAGCCCATCTGCTCACATACCATGCACATAGACACACATAAAAACACGTTACAGACGTGCCCGTGGCCTCAAAATTCCCAATGAAAGTCTTATTGATCGAGTCAACCCCTGATGCCTTAGTTCCAATTTCCAACCCAAGTCCCGAAATGCATCCAAATGCATTGGGAACCGAACCATATATACACACAAGTTCTAACAGACCATCCGGACCTCTCGAAACTGACAAAATTCTAAAAAAGGTCCGTCTACCCAAAAGTCAACTTCGAGTCAACTATTTTTCACTTTAAGCCTATATTTCACAAAAGTTGCCTGAATCTGGTCTAGACACCTCGAGAAGCCTGCCAGCGGTCATCTCAGGTTAAAATTGAGCTAATCAATACTCGGGAGCGGGCAAAAACACCGAAAATACTATAACAACCAAATGTGTCAATACATTAGATACTAGTTGAACCGTCGCTCATCCGCGAGTGAAGAAAAGAAAGGAAGCGGGAGAATACCTGAATCAGCGAACAACTGTGGATATCGGCTACGCATATCGGACTCGGTCTCCCAAATTGCCTCCTCAATAGGATGGTGCTTCCAATGCACCTTCACCGAAGCAATCTCATTCGACCTCAACTTTCGAACCTGCCTATTCAACATCGCGATAGGCTCTTCCTCATAAGTCAAATTCTCATCAAGCAATATAGAAACCCAACGGACAATGTAGGTACTGTCGGCATGGTACTTCATTAGCATTGAGACATGAAAAATCGGATGAACTCCCGCCAAGCCTGGCGGCAATGCTAACTCATAAGCTACATCGTCGATACAGTCCACAATCTCAAACGGACCAATATACCTAGGGCTTAACTTGACCCTCTTACCAAACGTGATAACACCTTTCATGGGTGAAACCTTCAACATAACCTGGTCACTAATAGCAAACTTCAAATCTCGGACCTTTCGGCCCGCATACATCTTTTGCCGACTCTGAGCTACCAAAAGCTTGGCCTGAATAACTCTCTCTCTATCAAGAAAATCTCTCAAAAAATCCATACTCCAAGGTCAAGCCTCGAACCCCTCAAACCAACCAATCGGAGATCTACATCTCCTACCATACAAGGCCTCAAAAGGCACCATACCAATGCTTGAATGATAACTGTTATTGTACGCAAACTCTACCAAGGGCAAGTGCTGACCCCAGTGACCACAAAAATCAATAACACATGCTCTCAACATGTCCTCGAGCACCTGAATGGTCCGTTCGGACTGGCCATCGGTTTAGGGATGAAAAGCTGCACTGAGATCCAATCGGGTATCAAACTCCTCATGAAATTTCCTACAGAATAGGGAAGTGAAAATAGTACCCCGATCGGATACGACAGAAATAGGAATCCCATGCAATCTCACAATATCCCAAATGTATATCTTGGCTAACTTCTCTGCGGTATAGGAAACCTAAACTGGGACGAAGTGAACAGATTTAGTCAACCAATCTACTATCACCCAAATAGAATCAAACTTGCCAAGGTTCTTCGGAAGACCTGTGACAAAATCCATGGTAATCCTCTCCCACTTCCACTCAGGAATGGGCATCCTCTGAAGCACCCCATCGGGTTGCTGGTGCTCATACTTTGCCTGTTGACAATTTCCACACTTAGACATAAAATCAACTATATCTCTCTTCATCCGACGCTACCAATAGTGATGTCCCAAGTCACGGTACATCTTAGTCTCCCCCAGATGAATGGAATAGCGAGAGCTATGGGCCTCAGATAAGATCAACTGGACAAAATCACCAACACGAGGAACGCATACGCGTCCTTTAATCCTCAGAATGCCCTCAGAATCAATCACGGCCTCCTTGGCCTCACCTCTCAAAACTCTATCTCGAATCATGCTCAATTGAGCATCCTCAAACTGCTGAGTCCTGATCCGATCTAATAAAGACGACCTCGCCTCTATACAAGCCAAAATCCTGCCCGGGGCTAAAATATCAAGACGGATGAAACTGTTGGCCAGAGTCCAATCCTCCATGGCCAACGGGCGCTTGGAAATAATTAATATAGCGCATCAGCCACCACATTGGCTTTCCCGGGATGATACAAAATAGAGATGTCATAGTCTCTCAGGAGCTCCATTCGCCGACCCTTCCTGGAATTAAGATCTCTCTGAGTAAACACGTGCTGAAGACTACGATGATCGGTAAAAACCTCACAATGGACACCGTATAGATAATGCCTCCAAATCTTCAAAGCGAAGACCATTGCCAACAACTCCAAATCATGGGTAGGGTACTGGACAGCAATACAACCACAGAGGGTACATCAATGACAGGGATTAAGTAGAGAAGGTGTGGGTCTACTTTGTGGTATTAGTACCAGATGGTACTCAATCAAAGGGATATATACTACATCTATTTGTATCAATGTCAAGGAGTACTAGTATGCATACAGTTCTGTTCAAGAATAACATAAAGCAAAGTAGGGGTCACATGAGCACACATAGGGCAGACCTTAGGCATCAACCAGCAGTGAAGCAGGATACACCGATCAAAGGCTACTGGGAGAAGGTACACAACACATAGAAGACACCCAATGAAGAATATCAAGGCATATCGTGCAAAGAAAACCACAGGACACAAAAACCAGAAAGATAGTGTCATACAGATACAGCAGGTCAATAGAGAGGAAGAGTACACAATCAAATTCTAAGTCATGACATATGCCAAAGGGATTTGATGGATGCCTTATTTGTGGTATTAGCATCGTATGATGCTCATTCAAGTGGGCAGAAATTAAATCTATACAAGTATAAGTCATGGCTAGAAGGAGATTTCCGTAGTTCTGAGATACACGGGATACAAAAATGCGAGGAACACATACGATACAAAATTACTGCAGATACAACAGGATCATCAGCGTGGAAAAATACACAATCGAATTCTAAGTCATAGGCTATACAAAATGGATTTGAGTAATGCTTTAGTTGTATTAGCATTGCACGATGCTCTTTCAAGTAGGTAGAATTTAAATCTACACAAGTATAAATTATGGCTAGAAGGAGACGTACATCGGGTACAGATACACAGGACAAAGCTACAGGGGAACAAATAGAGGTACAAAGCTTACAGAAAAATGAAGCTCAGATCCAGCTGGGTGCGTGAGCATGGTGGAATCAGCAACACGACCGGAACACAACAACCACGTGAAATCTCATCTCGTACAAAAAGAGGCAACAGAGTAAGAGAGGGATTAAATTATGTTCAACAAAGACAATGGAACACAAAGGCCGAAATCGACTCCAAATACGTGTAAAGAAAAGATGAGAAATCAGCTTCAGAGGGTAACAACAAGCTTCAGACAAAACGGCGTGAAAATAGGGGAACATTTTCAGATATCCCCAATTTAGAAACTGGGGTCAAATGTAATTTATTTGGGCCGGACCATTTTTGGGCCGGTCATTTGCTCTTTTATTTACGTGTTGATGGACCTTATTTCTTTAAATAAAGGAAAAACTAACTAAGGCATAATTAAAAAAAAAAAAAAAAAAAGACGAGAAGCATAAGCTATCACTCCCTCATGCGTCAACCTGGGACACCAAACATATGTATATATGTCGGTATATATATATCGACATATGTATATATGTCGTATATACATATATACATACATATATATATATATATATATATATATATATATATATATATATATATGTATGTATGTATATATGTATATCCGACATATATACATATATACATATATACCGACATATATATATATAGATATATATATATACGATATATATATATATATATATATATATATATATATATATAACCCCGTAAATCTATAAACAAACTACCAAGATAAGTGTAAATAGACAGCAGCTACACCTATTTTTTTTTTAAAAAGCAGTCTTTGTTTCAGTTTTAGCATTTGCACTAAGTTCAACAAGATCCAATTTTATTAGGTTCATCAAGCCCAGTTAAACTCTCCATAGTCATAGTATAATGCCACAGGTCATAGAAGTCATCTCAATTCATAGCCAGCTTCAAAAATCATTACCAAATTCTCAAAACAATTTTAACTTAGTCTAGTTCACAGAGAAGTTAAAAGGGGCCCATTATAAGATCAATAGGACCACATCAAACAAACACAAGGAATTCTAGGCAAAGGATAGTCAATTGAGCATAGTGTTATTCCATGTGCAAGCTATAAGTCAACTTAGGATTACCTTTGAATTCAGCAACTAGGCA
This sequence comes from Lycium ferocissimum, assembly GCF_029784015.1. Lineage (NCBI taxonomy): Eukaryota > Viridiplantae > Streptophyta > Magnoliopsida > Solanales > Solanaceae > Lycium > Lycium ferocissimum. The sequence continues at coordinate 4,828,450 of NC_081350.1, forward strand.
GTTTCAAATAAGGGCAATGACAGGTTCAAAGGGTCTAGAATAGGGTAAAAAAGAAGAAGGTGCATTATATGGTCCAAACAGTGAGTTAAGATATCAAGGTCAAATAGGTATAAATAGTCGTTGTAGCCAAACATGGTCAAAAGGAAAAATTCACATAAAAGCACTTAGTATTCTAGGGCTTTCAAACTATTAAAGAGGGCATGGCACTATCCTAGGTTCCCCATAGTATTTTGGTCATAGTTTAGTCTCAAGCAAGCAAATAGGAATAAGAGAAACATATGAGGCAGTCTCAAATTTTATAAGTGATCAGCAAAAGAGTGTGTTATAAAAACAAGTATCTCATCAGTTTTCTTAAAACAACTTCAATCCTAGTTTAGAATCCCTATCCTTAGTCTATTAGGTGATAATGTTAGGCAAAAAGAAACAAGCAAACTGTAAGCAACACAAATATCACACGTAAGTCACCTATTCAAATTCTTAAAAGCAAATGATAGTAAGCTCAGCAAGGTTTAAATCTTAACCAACTCCTAACACTGTTTTGGAAGAGAAATTTTAATCAGTGTTATATCCCGTAATTTGTACGTTGGGACAATTTTGGGACAAGTCGTACATAAGTATTATTGGCATGGAATATTAAGGGCAAGCTTGGAATTTGGAAATTTTCATTATGCATGACTTCTTGGAAAAGTCAAGTGGCCGTGGGACCCACCCATGGATGGCCAATTGCTTCAAGCCATGGAAGGGGTGTATGTGTCCATCTTATATTTGTAAGGGTTAAATATATACATAGACAAAGATGACTATGCAAGGCAACAATTCATCTTTTATGGCTTAAAGAAAATTCTAGAAAATTGGAAAAGAAAAAAAAAAGAAAAAGATTGCACATGACCGGCCATGTGCTACATATTTATATATATATAGATAAGTGGTGACAATACAAGGCATAACTCATCCTTTTCAACTTTAGAAAAATCAAGAAAGATGGAGAAGAAGAGAAGAGAGGGAGTTCGGCCATGGGCTGGCCGAACATGGTCCTTGGAAAATCATGATCAAAAATTATTTTCTCCTAGTTTCTCTATTAATTGGAAGGACCTCTATAACGTGGAGTGGATGTGGAAGCGAGTAAACCATTCGTTCTTGCAAAAATTGTGGTTCTAGCCGTGGGAAAAGTGGAGTGGAAGAGGTAAGATTTAATCCTTATTTCCATATGTTATGCATGGGTTGTGTATGTTGTGGAGTGTGGAGATGAATGAGGTTCATGAAATTGTGGTATGGAAGTTGTGGCCGTGTATGTTGTCTTGGCCGTGTGCATGCCATATGTGTAAAAATGATGAATTAAATTCATTTAGTATTGTAGTTGTTGTTTGTCGTGGATTCTATGATGTAAAGTGAAGGTTTGGTGATCCAAGTTGAAGTGATAAATGTATGGGCTGATTTGGAAGATAATGTGATTTCAATATAGTTTCTTGTATTGATGAAAATGATGTTGCTAACGTATGGAATTGTTGATGTAGTTTATGAATTCGGAAGAAAGAAATATATTGTTATTGTCCCTATGGAAATGGGTGGTTTTGGGTTCCATGGCATATTGTTTGGATTGTCTTGAATATTTTGTGGATTGTTTGGAATGTTCTTAAATCTTGTTTGGATGGTTGCGGATTAGTAATTGAATAGGTGAGCATTGGTGTTGGCTTGATCGTATGTAGTTTATTTGAATATAAATGAAATGTTGTCGAATTGTGTAGAAGGGAATTATTAATGTTAGAATGCGTTTTGAATCACTTATGGATATTGTTAGTATGGTTGTTGGTTTGGTTGTTGTTGATTTGGCCGAGTTGAATTCTCGGGGCTGTTGAATTATAGGGAGAGATGCCGCCCAAATTTCGTAAATAAGTGATGGCTTGGAAGTGGATTCTTAAGTGTTTATGACTAATGGTTAATGCCTAATGACGTTGTTGTAGATTGTTAGCCCGAGATTTAAGTCGACTAGCGTAGGAGCAAACGAGGTATGTAAAGCTCAACCTTTCTTTCTTTGGCATGTCTTAGTTAAAAGTAAGTTATGACACGAGTCTCGAGGTAACTCTATTCTTGCAATCCGAGCATGTTTATGATTCTTATTTGTTTCTTGATATTCATATTTTTAATGTAGTCGAATTATGGTTCTTATGTTTTTGTATGACTAAGTTTCAAAAGTTGCATAAAAGCTTTGTTTTCAGAAGAGTTTTGTTCTTAAATGATTCCGTAGCTACGAACGACCGTAACTTTCACAAAAGGGCTCAGATTGCTTCGATATGATTGTAGGAAGTCCTTAAGTGAATAAGGTCCGTAACTTTCCGAGGCGGACTCGGATTGGTTTGACGTATAACTATGATCCCTATGGTTCTTCTATATGTTTATGATGTTTGATATGTTTCTGTGTGGCGTCCGCAAGGTATTTGATAAGATAATTGATATAACTATTGTCTCGATTTTCAAATGACGATCCGTTTAGATTACTTCATTGAGTCTCTGAAAACGATTTATGTGCATATGGTTTCTCACTACTCTGCTCGTGCCAAGCTCAATGTGTCTTTCACTGAGTCCCGGGTCAGGACACGCATTCGTGCACATTCCCCGCATTATTCACCGAGTCCCGAGTCCCCGGACACGCTATATATATATATATATATATATATATATATATATATATATATATATATATATATATATATATATATATATATAGGATGATGTGATGATATGGGGATGGCGGTACCAGATGGCATACCGAGTCCCTTGCTACGGGGCGGGACACGCTATTCAACGAGTCCCTCACTAGAGGGCCGGGTACGGTATATATATATATATATATATTTATGCATGCATACATGATGATGACATGATTTTACTTACCGAGTCCCTCGCTAGAGGGCCGGGACACGCTATATGTTTTTACGACGGATTTTATGACATTGACATACATGATATATGTTTTCAAAGGCAAGTCTTATGATTTTCTGTACTCTTTACTTCAGTATGGTCCCGCTTACTATATTTCACACTTTACATACTCAGTACATATTCCGTACTGACCCTCTTTCTTCGGGGGCTGCGTTTCATGCCGCGCAGGTACACCCAGATGAGCCGAGGATATTAGTAGAAGATGTTCCGGCGGGATTGGCGAGCTCCACTTTCTAAGTCTTTGCCGAGTCGCGTATTATGTTATGGTATCATGTTCCGTGTTAGAGACTTTGCGGACAATGTCATGTATGATATGTCGGTCTTGTAAGCGGCTCTATAAGCCCGGTGTATTGTTATGCATTATATGTACGGTTTTTATGATTACGCATTTTATTTGAGTTCAGGAAGATCAAAAGCATGTTTTGTAAAAGTCTTTATTATGTTTCCATTGTACGATTTAAGGGCCCAAAATTTCGGTATGAGTATGGATGTCACGAGAGAGTCGGCTGGTTCGCTCGCCCCTAGGTAAGGGTCGGTGCCCATCACACTGTCGGATTAAGGGTGTGAAAAATTAGTATCGAGCAGTCCGTCCAAGGGGTTGTCCGCAAAGTCGTGTCCGGTAGAGAGTCCACATTTATGGTGTGAAGCCGGTCACATTTATAAACAGGAGGCTACGGGGCATCTAGGATGGTTACTCTTCTTTCACCTCTTAGATCGTGCCATAGAGCCAAGTCATAGGAAATGAGATTTCTTATACTAATCTTCGATTTCGACGGAGAAGAATGACATCGATCGAAGGAGGTGACCGATGATATTGGAAGTTACAAAGCACGCAGGTAAGCAAAGGTACGAAAGATATATGTCGAGTACGGTATTGACGTACGATTGAAATGTAAAGTTGAAAACTGAAAGGGAAAGTAAAAAGGAAAGTATAACAGGTGCAGCTTGAGTTGGACGTACGCGGTAAGTTAATCATTTTTGTACTGTGGATGATATTGGGAGACCTGTGCGGCCGTGATATGATACGATATATACATATATGTGATGGCCCTGTGAGGCACTGTTGGTATTTCCTGCGTGCAGGTTTTGGGATAGTAAGGAATACAGAGGAAACTCTGCCAAAATTTTTTCTGAAAATAATAATACGAGAATGAGATATAAGTTGGCATATGTTTTGAAAGGAGCGTGTCAATAGTAACAATGGGATTTGACTGAGCCGTGAGTACGGCTGCCCTTTAGGAATAAGTTAATTGTGGAGTTGGTGATAATAGTAAACAGGAGGTCGATGGGGATATGGTAATAAGGAATTTGAAACGGACTGGTGATATTAAGAGGTGATTTAGAAGGGGCCGGTAGATTTTGATAGAGTGACATATTAAGGCATTGGTTGAATTGATAAGTAGGAGAAAAAAATATATGATGGGATTATAGTTAAAGGAAGTAGTGATACGATTAAGACCAGAGTATGAAGGAAAAAGAATCGTGACGGATAGGAATGTATTGGTAAGACAGCTGATGAGACGTGTTGTGGGGACGTTTTGGAATATGTTAAGATCTCAATTTACCCCAGATTATGTGATGAAGGTCATGCGGCAAGGTGGACGCAATCATACGGGAGTTAAAGCGTTGCATTTCATCAGAGTTCCAAAGTTAAGCGTGCTGGAGTGAGAGAAATTTTAGGATGGGTGACCCCCTGGGAAGTTTTCTGAAAATCTTATAAAATTCAGACACAAGAAGTAAAGGAGGAGCTAGAGTAATCTAAGGAGAATTAGAGTCCGCAGAGTGGGCAAAAAACCTTAAGGGATCGCGTAGGATGGGGTGGATCAGACCGGTGAAGGGAAAGAGTTAACGGAAGGAGGAAATAAGAAGAAAGCGAGATAATAGGGTAGTAGTAGGTTGTGATGTGTGTAACTGGGGACACGAGTGCCATAAGTGACGGGACTGTGAAAGGCCAAGTTATAGGAAGATGAGAAACAAGGTAAAATGAGTACTAGGAGATGACTGGCACGATACAGATAGACGTGGACGAACAGAATACGTTTTGGAAATGAGAGAAGGATTATGTAGGAGTAGTGTGTTCTGAATGACACAGAGGTAGCATAAGATTCCTCAGGTGTAGAGTAAGAGACAGGCATAAACGGGAGAAATGACAAGGGGATACCAAAGGAACCACCAAGATATGTCGGGATAAAGATAATATTCCGAGAGAACTTTGGATACTTATTGTCGGAGTAAAAGTATCGCCTAATTGAGATTGGAAATAAGGACATGGGGCAAGAGTAATTCAGAACCAACAAATGATGGAAATGGAACAAATTTAACTTCTAAAACTTAGACTTAACAGATTTCTAGAAAAAGATTCAAGCTTTTTATGGTAAAGCCAATCTGAACCCATGTCTAGGGCCAAAACCCTATCAAACAAGTAAACTAGTAGACAAAATTGATCCACTATTATCAGACAAGACCACCCCCACAACATGATGAACAAAAATCACAAGAACAAGACTAATCACTTAAACTTTTAATAAAACAGTACCATATAACAAAGCTGGAACCTCAAACAGCTTAATACAACAAAACTAAACCCTAAAACCCCATCCTTTATATCACATTTAGTTCCTAAATTCTAGAAGGAAAACAACAAAACAAAACCTCAACATGATTCAGAAAAATCCTGTCATATTATAGCAGTTTAAACAAGGTCAACACATTACCATCAACAAAACTAAGGCAGTAATGCATTTGAATCAGTGAAATAAAGCTCAAAATACATATTTAAACAACAATGTAATTATTTAAATTCATATAAAGACTGAAACTAAAATAAAGAGTAGTATAGAGATATTACCTCTTATAAAGGCAACCCAAAGATCAAATGGGGTAATTGGATCAAGTCTTCAACAACAAACAATCAAAAACCTTTTTTGCAAACCTTTTCTTCTTGATTTTCAAGATATAATATATTATTTCCGGGGAATATCCTATGTATTTAGTAGTATATTGTAATATATATATAGTATAGTATATTTTTTCAAAAAAAGGAATCCCCTTTAATTTTCTACCCCCTTTCTATTTATAGCATGCAAATCAACTTAAGGGCAAAAAATGGATGATTATAGGTTTTTCCAACTAGGTTTCCCCCCAAATTCACCACCTCGTCATACAAAATCCAATTCAAATGAGTAATGACAAAATAATAAAGCACATTTGTACTAAATCGTACTAAAATCCCTAATTTTTCGCAAATTGTACAAGGTATAACATCCAAAGTGTACACCTAGCCAAACAACATCACAGTCGTCGAGCAAATCACCACACACCCCCTTTTTGGGGTGGTGTGGTAGCACAAGATGGCTAAAGCCTTAAAGGCTCGCCCATGGCATCCCATACCACAAAGGGGGTGGGGAAATACCCACTGTAGGCTAAAAATGGGTGGAAACACGGTGGAGGGGCGGTGGCTAGTGGTGGAACCTTAGCTCCGCCACTGAATTCTCTCAAGAAGAGAGAAGGGCAACATTTAAAGTAAAAACAAAATGACGGGCCTGAAGGTTTTCAAAAGAGACATACCTTAATTCCTGAGCGTACTCCCCACAATCCAACAATTATTCTACAATAGTTTTAGATAGGAGAGATTAGAACTCTAACCTATTTCCACCCATAAACCCTTCTTACCAACGAAATCTAGGGTTTTCATGACTAGAACGTGTTCTTTAACACTTCATGAATTAATCATGGATTCTAATCCCATAGGATAACCTACGCTAGTCTAAACCCTTTCAATAAAATCAGAAAAATCAAGGATCATACCTTTTTAAAGGAATCTCAGTCTCCAACATTCCTTTCTTTTTCTTTTTCTTGGGTTTCAAGAATCTAGGGTTTTTGAAAGATGAACTAGTGTTAATTTGATGTTAGATTGATGAAGCAATGATGGGAATTGATCAAGAACTTACCTTATATGTTTTGGGAAAACCCCAAGGTTGTTTCCTCTCAAAATGTTGGCCAAAACGAAGTGGGAATGAATATAACGAAGTTAGGCTTTTATAAAATTCGAAAAAAATCGCTTCAGTCATAAAATGGCCTGGTGCGTCGCATGGGGCGTCACCCAGGGTGGCGCACACAGTGTATCCATTTGCATCAAAATTTTGAGTTTCCTGAAAATTTGTCCTGGGGTGGCGTCCCATGGCGCCGCGCACGTCTAATTTTCACACTGCACAGACAATGCTCAGTAAAATTGGCATAACTCCTAGCACAGAGCTCTTTTAGAGCTGGGAAACCTACCGTTGGGAAGGTATTTCAAAGTTCTACAACTTTCATTGCAGAAATTTTCCCAAATTCCCAACTTAGTTTCACGAAGCTGGCTTAGAAGTCAGACTTACTGAAATTTAGACGAGTTTGAGAACTTTTACGAACTTCACTATTTGGGTTGACTTCAAAATGACTGTTTATCACCCAAATTCATCTCAAATGGATTAATATAGCTAAAATATCATCTTATTACTAGTTTTACACTTTCACACCTAACCTGAATTTACGAGATGTTATATTATCCCCCCTTAGGATCATTTGTCCCTGAATAAAAGTAATGGCCTAAGATTTTCACTAAACCTTAAGTCTTCAAAATTCTCGCTAGAGTTCCTTTGTATTGCAAGCTATCTCAAACAAAACTCATATAATACTATAACAATAATCATATGGCCCTCACCGAGACTCCCATAACTATACTAGACAAGCCTAAGCATGGGATAAGAGATTTACGCCTGTAGTTTACCTTGAGATTTAACGATATTACTATTCCAATCATAACAGGTTCATCTAGAAATACAAGCCTAACAATTTTTATTCGGCAACCTAGAATTTCATAACACTTGAAAGTCAGTCTATTCTCATAATCACATCAAAGTTCACCACCTCTCATTCGAACAAACCTGCAGTAGTCTCACGACCCTTAACTACACTACACAATCTTTATAGATTCTAGAAGTAATAACGAGAATACTAGTAGGGTATTCACAGAAAAGGGTTCTAAAAAATTACTCGGGTTCTACACCAAGATCAAAGGCGAGGTACTTAGTCACATAAGAAAGATTCGAACCTAGAACGATCAACCAATACGCATCAAGAGAACAAATAGTAAGAATACTTACTTCGCAACTTCAACAATCAGACCCTACAATCACCACCAACACCTACTATAAAATTCCAAGTGACTCTGTACCATCCATCAAAGTGTTCATCACAACCAGCGCGCACTTCCTAGCACCATCATTCACTAGGTTAGAAACTGCGGCACGAGTCAAAACTATCTCCACAAGGCACGAGTAACGAACGCATCGTAATGATCCTAACTGAAGTTCAAGCTCTATGGCACAATCTAGAATAATGAAGAATGAGAAACACCTATAAATGCCCTGGTAGTCTTTCGATCATGCAAGTGATCAGGCTGCACAAGGAAGACTCCACTAGAAATAGCTCCATAGACACAGACAACTCCTGGGACACATTTAAACCTAGTCTCTGATACCAAACTTGTCACGCCCCAAAACCCACCCTAGACGTGACCGACATCCGACGTCATGAACAATATCGGAAGAACCTAAAAGACGAAATAACAATATTTGAACCCGCCAGGTTCAATATTCGCCTCCAACAGTTTATAAAATAAATGTAACAAATCATGAATATATGAATTAAATCAGCGAAAGTTTTTATTCATCAAATACTTAGTCAAACGTAATAACGTGCCCGAGAGTTAATCAATAACTCAACAAATACCCACAAGAATGTATACTATGGAGCTTCTATGATAAAGGAATAATAGTTTGACTCTTCGAGACGCAGCCCGGAAAACTAATAATGAATAAACAAATAAATAGGGTGTCCCACGAATGAACGTGTGGGCTCACCAAATCAGCAACAATAGCAAGTCCTTCCTAAGCGCCTGAAGTATCAGGAACCCGCTCTTCTCCGTTACCTAACATACCATCAAAAACAACAATGGTATGCCTGAGTACTTCGTACTTAGTGAGTGCCTCGGGAACAACAAGTGATATGAAAATAAAGTGTAATAACATATAAAGAAATCTGTTCTGAGGATAGTGTGACACAACATGGAAAGAATTATTCAGCTTGTTTATCTCAATGAAAGACAATTATCAAAACATGTTATAAAGTCCTTGTCAAGTTCCAACCTCGAAATATGCCATTTAACTTGATCATGATTATTAACAACAGTTCCATTCAAAGATAGGAATATCACACTTGCCAATACAGGCCCAAAAAAATCTTTCATAATGAAGGGATGACCTTTTGAGGTTCCCTAATCATAGCAGTGCATCACACCGGAATATGAAATTCAACGGTGGTTATCCTTCCTCCTGAATAGCTAGGCATAATCACACCCCAGGTAGCGAACCGGGAAGTGGCCACTCTTTCTCCCGAATGGCTAGGCATTATCACACCCCAGGTAGCGAATCGGGAAGTGGCCACTCTTCCTCCCGAATGGCTAGGCATTATCACACTAGGATCTATAGTGGCTACCCTTCCTCCCGAGTAGCTAGGCCAAACACAACAATAAAGTTCATAGCATAGAAGCCGATTCACAATTTATCTCAAAGTAGTCACACCATCAATTAGCATCAAAGTTCATTATGCCATATCGTAAAGATAAACCATTTCAAAGAACGTCTTGAAAACGTTTACACTTCTTTAACCAAGATTTCAATGTCATAGTTCAATATGAAAACATTATTACCAACCCTTAGCCATCCTTATTAACCATCTCTTATGGAAGAAAATGATTATGATTTCATATACGTATATAGAGGATAATATAATCAAGGTTTAATGTGGGCTTGTCCCCTCACGCGCATCAACCATAATCAAAGCATGAAATAGAGTTCAAAAGCCTGGAAAGTTCATCTTTTTATTCAATAAAGCACTTTTAAAAGGAGATATACATTCAAAATAAAGTCTCCAAAAAGAGAAATATGTTCAAAGAAGGTTCTCAAAAGAAACATACGTTCGAAGAAGGTTTTCAAATGAGACATACCTTAATTCCCGCTCAAGTGTACTCCCCACAATCCAACAATTATTCTACAATAGTTTTAGATAGGAGAGATTAGAACTCTAACCTATTTCCACCCATAAACCCTTCTTACCAACGAAAGCTAGGGTTTTCCTAACTAGAACGTGTTCTTTAACACTTCATGAATCAATCATGGATTATAATCCTGTAGGATAACCTGCACTAGTCTAAACCCTTTCAATAACATAAAAAAAATCAAGGATCATACCTTTTTGAAGGAATCTCAAAGTCTCCAACGTTCCTTTCTTCTTCTTTTCCTTGGGTTTCAAGAATCTAGGGTTTTTGAAAGATGAACTAATGTTAATTTGATGTTGGATTGATGAAATAATGATGGGAATTGATCAAGAACTCACCTTATTTGTTTTGGGGAAACCCTAGGGTTGTTTCCTCTCAAAAAGTCGGCCAAAACAAAGTGGGAATAAATATATCGAAGTAAACAAAGTGGGAATGAATATAACGAAGTTAGGCTTTTATAAAATTCGGGAAAATCGCTTCAAGCATAAAATGGTCTGGTGCGTCACCTCGGGCGTCGCCCAGGGTGGTGCATATAGTGTATCCATTTTGACGACATCAAAATTTTTAGTTCCCTGAAAATTTGGCCTGGGACGCCGCGCACGCCTAATTTTCGCACTGCACAGACAATGCTCAGTAAAATTGTCATAAATCCTAGCACAGAGATCTTTTAGAGCTGGGCAACCTACCGTTGGAAAGGTATTTCAAAGATCTACAACTTTTATTGAGGAAGTTTTCCCAAATTCCCAACTTATTTTCACGAAATTGGCTTAGAAGTCAGACTTACTGAAATTTAGATGAGTTTGAGAACTCTTACGAACTTCACTACTTGGGTTGACTTCAAAGTGACTGTTTATCACCCAAGTTCATCTCAAATGGATTTTTTTTGTTTGGCTAATTGAAAATTTTTATTCAAATAACCAGGTGATCCGTTAATACACCACTGACTCTGTTGTGACTATAGAGTCAGATCCTATTAACTTCCTATCCTATACATTCATAGCATATTACTGAGATATAAAAGAAGCCTATACAGGATATGGATTAAGCCTATCTAAAAGCCTACTATATTTATAATTTCTCTTCCCTATGATATGCAGCTGCAAGATGATGTCCCTGATGATTTGCACAGGCTGCTTCTCCTTTTTTTGAAACCTTTTAGCATTCCTTTCTTGCCATATGTGATATATAACGGCTGCACTAAGAAATCCTAGTATACTTGATGCACATGTTGTGCCATCGACTTTACTTCATCTGCCCAATTTGTAATCGTTCTTGTAATGCTTATCCATTGCAAATTTTTTGACCAGATGTAATTGGAAAACCTGCATTCAAAGAACAAATGCTGCATTGTTTCAGTAACACTGGTTCTGCATAGGACGCACTCCTGATCCACTTGTATGACCCATTTTGCAAGCCTATCCACAGTTGCTAATCTCCCCTGCACAGCCAACCAAAGTATAAACTGATGCCTGGGCACTCCACCTGTGGATAGGACTAGACTCTTCCATGGTGCCTTAGGATCTTTGAGGAATGAGAGAAAGGTATGTTGCCGTGATATTAAACTTCTCTTCACTTGAGAACTGGTTAAGATGGCAATAGGATCTACTACATCAAATGAAGCCCTAGCATCCAAGATCTTCCTAACCAACCAACTAGCTTGTTTAGGTGTGACACAAGTAGCTAAGTCATTGTGCTTGATGTAGAAACTGTGTATCCACTGTACCCATAGAATGTCCTTCTTATGTGACAGGGCCCATAGTAGCTTGCATATAGCTACTTTGTTCCATTTAGCAAAATCAATTATATTCAGTCCCCCTGCAGCCTTTGGTAAACACATTGTATCCCATGCCACTAAGGCTTTCTTTGAGCTTTCAAGACCTTGCTGTCAGAGAAAAATTCTCTTCGTAGTCACCATTTTCACAATCTTTTGCGGCAAGAGAAATACCTGATCCCAATATGTTTGTATTTCAAAGAGTACACTTTTTATAAGTTGCAATCTACCACTGTAAGAAAGCAATTTAGAGGACCAACATCTGATCCTTGCCACCATCTTCTCAATAAGAGGTAAACACTGCTGGATATTCAACTTTCTTAAGCTCAAAGGTACTCCAAGGTACTTAAATGGTAACTCCCCCATAGTAAATTGCATCTCCTGAAGAATCTGACTTTTGAACTCCTCTGGTAGCCCAACCACATAAAAGGAACTTTTCTCTAGGTTGGCTTGCAATCCAGATACACTTGAGAAATGATTGAAAGCCTCAAGTAATAGCTGGATGGACCCCTTATCAGCCCTACAACACATGATCAAATCATCTGCAAAGCAGATGTGTACCAGCTGTGGTCTTTCACACTCAGGGTGGTAATTGAAGTTGGGATTATGTCTCAACTGCCTCAAGGACCTGTGTAGATATTCCATTACAAGAACAAATAGGTAAGGGGACATAGGATCCCCTTACCTAAGCCCCTTCTTTGCTTGGAACTGGTCAGTCAATGATCCATTAATCAGAATTGAATAACTTACAGTAGAAACACAAATCATGATCAATTCAACTTGTTTACAGGGCGACCCAAATTCTAGCAGAACCATCCTAAAAAATCCCCACTCTATAGAATCATAAGCTTTCCTGATATCTATCTTCATGAAACATCTAGGTGATGCATGGTTTTTATCATAGCCCTTTACCAACTCGTGAGCTACAATTACATTATCCAAGATATTCCTACCCTCTATGAATGTTGATTGTGAAGGTCCTACTAGATAATCTACCACAAGTTTGAGTTTAGCAGTCAACAGTTTGCTAATCAACTTGTATAGTGTAGTACAACAAGCAATTGGTCTAAACTCCTTCGCAAATTTAGGGGTTTTCATCTTTGGAACTAAGGTAATAGTTGTGCAGTTAATGCTTTGTAACAATTTCCCATTTGAGAAGAACTGCCTGACTGCCTCAATTACTTCCTCTCCAATTATATTCCAGTATTCTTTAAAAAATTCAACAGGGAAACCATCTATACCTGGAGCTTTATCAGGTGGAAGCATCTTCATTGTGCTTACTATTTCCTCTCAGGTAACAGGCAACAAAAGCTGCCTTTGTTGCTCAATGGTCAAACATGGTCCATCCTTTGCTATGGCAGGATCTAGACATGGTAGTTCTTCAGTTGCAGTGCCAAGTAACCCCTTAAAGAATGAAATAAACTCTTGTTGCACCAGGGTGGGGTCAGTGATCCTCTCTCCATGTTCATTACAAATAGATGTAACCCTGTTCCTAGCTTGTCTAGCCTTGAGATGTGCATGAATTTTTTTATGTTGGCATCCCCATAAGCTATCCATGTTGCTCTAGACTTCTGTCTCAGCACTTGTTCATGTAGCCTATCCCATTTCTGAATATCCCTTACAGTGTCCCTTTCAACATTTATGAGGTTGGCATCAAACATATTCTAACTGAGCTTCTCTCGTATCTCTTGCAGCTCACCGTTCAAACTATGCAGTTTGGTTTCTAAGGAATTCATAGTTCTGTTGAGTTGCTTACATTGTGCACCTAGCAGTTGCAATTTTCTCCACACCTTGTACTTATAGAAGCCTTGAACCTGCACTGCCCATATTTGTTCAACCTGAGCCTTGAATTCCTCTTGCTTGAGTAATACATTCGATAGTCTGAATGGCTTGGTACTAGGCTGATGCACTACAAAGGTATTCACTAGTATAGGAGAGTGGTCTGAGCATTCAGGTAGACCAATCAATGCCTCCAAGTTAGCATGCTGCATTAACCATCTTGAATTCCCTAGAATCCAGTCAATTCTACTGTATGTTCTACCCATAGCATCCCTCTTGTTGCACCATGTGAATGCACATCCTCTTCTAGTCATTTTCCCCAACCCTATGTCTTCAACACAGTCTATAAAGTCTTGTATCTCTTGATGATGAACAGGGGTACCATTAATTCTATCTTCCACTGAAAGGCAAGTATTGAAATCCCCAGTATAAGCCAGGGTCAGCCATTGTGTGATTAATGTGCCTCATAGTGTCCCATATATCCTTCCTTTCAGTATTTGTATTATATCCATATACAAAGGTCATGTAGGTGGCAAAAGAAGACCCCTTATCTTCCACATAACAGTGTATAGGTTGTGCCCTAGCCAGGAACATAGTAACCTTGACATTACTATGTTTCCAACCAAGACATATTCTGCCATTTGGCTCCAGGGAATAATCTGCGTACCATGTCCGATCTGCCCCAAAGAACCTTTGAACTTTTTCTACCTTCTTTTGCTTTATTTTTGTCTCTAAACAACCTAGTAAATCTATTCTATGCTTTATCAAAAAGGATCTCAAATCCTTTTGCTTGAAGGGCTGATTTAGCCCTCTAATGTTCCAAGCACAGAAAATCATGTAGCACTTGTTGAGGGCTGCTTAGGACCCTGTGTACCAATGACTTCTACCACAAATCCCAAATTACTGAGTTGTGCTTGCTCATTCAACTCCTGTGTCTCTCCAACATGATCATTACTGTCGATGCTCTGGTTTGTCACCTCTCCTTGAGCTTGAGTGACTTGGTTTCCAGGTTTGGCCTGCCAACGCCCCTGTTGTGCTTGTGTATATCTACACTGTGGATATGTAGGTGCTGCAGTAGGCTTAGGATCAACTACCTTTTCAGCAGTCACCCTTTTGTTTTTGGCATTCTTCTCAGCAACCAAATTCACAGGGCAAGCTTCCACAACATTCCCCAAGCACATACAGTCCTTATAATACTCTGGATACCAGTCATAAGACACCTCTTGTACCCTTGTCTTCCCTTTTGCTTCTTCTATGGTCAGTTGTTCAGGGAATGGTTGAGTAACGTAAACCTCAACTAGGATTCTAGCATAAGATAACCTTCTCTCTTCAGCAGTCAATCTATCAGTGCACAAAGGTTTACTCAGATAACTAGCAATCCTACCCAAGTTTTCAGTTTCCCAATATTGGATAGGTAAATTCGGGAAGTTAACCCAAAGTGGCATTTGCCTTAATGATTCCTTGCCCATACTAAAATCAGCTTCCCATTCTTTGAGCACCATTGGATGATTATTAAAAGTGTAAGGCCCATTCTCTAGAACATCCATTTTATCTTGTTCATTTCCAAACTTGAAGATGAAATAGCCATCATCATGTAGGAATAATCTAGGTACCTTCACAAAATTCCAAATAGCATATACGAATTTTAAAATTTTCTTAAATGTGGGGTTCTTTCGAACTACATACCCTATTAGGGCACAATCCCACTTCCTCTTTTGCATTTCCACCTCCTCCATATTAAGTTTGATAATTTTTTCCCCTTCACGGAGCACCGGAGGGAAGCAGGACAGTTGTTTACCTCTTTTCAGAGCTCTATTGTTGCATCATGGAGCCCCATCAACTGTAATACTACCCCCAGTGAAGGTGAGCTTTCTAGCTGCCTGTGCCGCCATCGATTCATTCTCAGCCCCAATAGGTGGTGTAGTCATTGGCTGTTTGTCCCGTTGTGTAGCATCCTTCGTCGGAGCCTGTTGAACCTTCGAGCTCTGTGTAGCACCGGTCAACCACTGTGTGAGCTAAACCGGAGCTAAGATCTAAGAAACACCGAATTCTGGGGTTACAACATGACTTGACATTGTATTAGTGGCCTCCAATGGTATTGTAGCAGTTTGCGTATTGTTTTGCTTAGTGGTTGCCTGAGCTTTAGCGTGTTTTCTGGCCATAATCTCCGACGACGTATGTTAGCAATCCTTTGTGTAACGTGCGCATGTAGAGTTTTTTGTCTTAACGTGCGTTTTAGAGTACATCTCAAATGGATTAATATAGCTAAAACATCATCTTATTACCAGTTTTACACTTTCACATCTAACCCGAATTTACGGGGTGTTACAAAATTATGTGTCAACAATTGCTCCTTCGGAGTTGGAGGATGATGAGGCCATCCTTGAGCTACGAATTTGACAATCCTAATTTTTACCAAATAATAGAAATTAAAGCTCTTTTGTACAAAATTTCAAAAACATGGCCGGACCCTGGTTTCTGGGCTTCCTACATATCTCAGGCTAAATGAGAATTCAGGCCGTTTGTAGTTCTGACTCTATGAGGACTATGAAAAAAAATAAGAGTTTTATTTAAACTAACTCGAGGTGTCTCGAGTTAATTATAGGAATATGGCTGAGCCTCGAATTTTGAGTAGCCTACATATCCCTAGCTTTGGGAATCAGGCCAATTGTAGTTCGACTTGATAGCCCAAAAAGGAATATCCCTTTATGTGGGAATCCCTTTGACTATTTCCGGTGAAAAACCCGACCGGAAGTGGTTTTCAAAGATTTATGAG
>NC_081350.1:4844914-5002310 GCF_029784015.1 Lycium ferocissimum
GATTTCGATAGCTTTTTTTGTTTAAAGCATCTCGTTCGTTTTTCGCATATTCTCGTTTTGATGTTAGCCTCGACTTATTACGTTCGCCGCTTTACATATTCGGCGCACATTTTTCCCGACCCCTTTCTTCGGGGTCGCGTTTCGTGCCGCGGTACGCACATCCGGTTTGCCGATTCGCCCGCCTAGGTTGTTTGCTCGACCTTCGGTCGGAAGTGCTCTTTGTCCCAGGCCCGTGTTTCGGTATAAAAATTTTTCGTTGCATTTGTACATATTATTTCGGGGTACGACGGGGCCCGTCCCGTCATATGATTATGTTTGGTTCGTAGAGGTCCGTAGACATGTGGTGGTGGGTCCGTATATGTTTCGTGAGATTTGCGTACGTTTAGAGTTTATCTATGTTTTGTGATGGCCTTATCGGCCTTCGTGCGGCATGCCCACTTGTCCTTGTTAAATTATGATTTCAGTTTATCTTTAACATTTTGCTAATTTAGGTTAAGGTACGTATGAGTGTCCAACTAGGGCACGTGTCGCGGCCTACGGAGTTGGGTCGTGACATATTTTAGGCAAAGCATCGCTCAATTGATACAAAATTTCCAAAACATGGTTCAACCTTAAGCTTCTCCGACGAACTTACTTCTATTACCTCAAATGCCTTTGGAATCTTAATTAGAATTATTAATCATCCTTCTTAAACTTAAAAGGGCTTCATGTCCACTTTAGGTTTACATTGGCATGTTCATAATGCGAGCGACACAAAATTCTAAGGTGTAACAACTTATCATTTTCTAGTGCTAGTGTAACCACACCTGCAGGCAAGGGGCCTCACCTGCAAATCCACCTTTGTGGGGTCTGGTATGCAGATGCGAGAAATCTTGGGCTAAGGGAGGACCGTATCTATAGAACTTTCCCCACCTCTGCGAGTTTGGCTTTTCGAGTGGAAACCGCTCCTGCGGCATTTCTTCCGCAAGCGCGATCTTGCCCGTAGGTGTGAGAAAGCTTGGGAAAGGGGAGGGACGCATCTACCGAAATTTCCCTGCCCCTTCCTGTTTAGCTGTTTAAGTGGAAACCAATCCGGCAGTATTTCTTCCAAAGACGCAATCCCGCATTTGCGAAGAGACGTCAACAGAAGCGGGAATCTTTGGGTCAAAAAGCCCTTTTTATTTCCTCTTCCTAAAATTCAAACCTCATCACCCCAAACCATTTTTGAGACCTAAAGAGCTCGGTTGAGAGAGATTTCAAGTGCTAAATTCAAGTTTCTTCTTGGGGGTAGATTCTCAGCTCAATCTTAGTAACTATTAATGATTTCTTCCATTATTTTATCTTTCCTTCCATGATTTGGGTTTAAACTCAACTTCTAAGAGTATGTGTTATGGAGATTAAATGCTTAGATTTAGGTCTTTTTGAATCTATCTTGTGGATTTAGACTTACTAATCAATGGGTAAACTATTCCTAAGTTTGAATTTCCTATTCAATCCAAGATTCTTCATATGAGATTAAGGGTTTTCCCATAATTTGGGGCTTTTGATAATTAATGAAATTGGAGGCTTAATTGGGGTTAGATTTCGTTGGAACTTAAGATTTTGACTATCTAAATTATGGGAATCATGTTTCTAGCTTAAAATTTTGATTTTGCCCTTGTGGGCCTGGGGTCACTTTTTGGGATGTATTTTGGGGTTTTGTTCGGAAGTATAGCAATATGGGTGTCCATAGATTCGCATTCAAACACGACATGCGTATTTGATAGTCGTTGATCGTTCTGAGGCTCTCCGAAAGGGAAAGGAGTTGGCTTGAGATTCGTGCTTTGTTCGGCTTCGAGGTAGGTTATCACTTATCTCTTTAGACTCTGATTAGAGAATCGTATGTAGTTGTAGAGATTGACGGGGAAAGCATGATAGGTCTTCGGGCATGGTTGTGGTGATGAATCCACTGGTTTGGTATGGATGTTGTTACGTGGGCTTGTCGCCACGGTTGCTAATATTTGTGATTATTGATTGAATCTACCTTTGTCACTTGACAACTCACTTATCTCATGGACTAGGGGAGGATAATATTGTAGACTTCGGTTGTGACTTGTATTCATGACATGCATCTATTGATTCGATGATCTGTAATGTTATTGAGATTGATTTCATTCATGACATGCCTTCCATTTTCATATATGACTGATATGATAGTGCGAGAGTGATTGATAGCCTCCGAGGTCTTTGTCGGAGAGCGAGATATATTGATAGCTTTTGAGGTCTTTGCTGGAGAGCGAGAGTAATTGATAGCCTCCGAGGTCTTTACCGGAGAGTGATAAGTTGGTATTTTCCAACTCATTTCTTCTTTAATCTTAGACTTTAACTTGTTTGATTGAGAAAATAGTGCATTTAATATCGTTTACTTCCATTTTATAGGTTTTACATGCTTGAGAAGTGATCGGAAAGAAATCAACTGAAAAACAAGTCAAAAAGAGGTCAAATTGAAGAAAATTGGCTAAAAGTGCAAAACGTGGCTGGAAATGCAAATCTGAAAATCTGAAATTTGAAGGCCATTTTTTGTCACTTTTTATTGGGGAATTTTTGGGAACTATAAAAGCAACACTTGAGATATTTTATTATCCATCTTTGGCCATTTTCAACACAAATTTTGGAGACTAGGATTCATCAACTCACACTTTGGAAAAAAAGATTTGAAGACTTGGATCAGAAATTTCTCATTCTTTTACTCATTTCTTCAATTTCTTGTTATTTATTGAATATCTAAGTGTGTATTACTCCATTCCATTACTTGAATCTTGTTTATGGAAATATCTATGATTAAAGTTTGGACGAAACTCTTATTTTGCTTATGTATTGAATGATTTTTATTGCTAATGAAGTGAGTTAATGTTGTTTTAATTAATCTTGTTCTTTAATGTTTCTTAAGGGATTATCTAACTCTAAGGCCCGCCCATTTACTTCAATTTGAGCTCGAGAGATGAAGATTGAAGTTGAGAAAGATTAATTAACAAGAATTTGGGGCTTTCAAACTCATCTAATAACTTGAGCTAGATACAGGAAAGTTACTTGAGATTATATTAATTATGCTTAATATCACACTCTAAGGCTTTGGAAAGCTTAGAGTGAGATTCATTGATTTGGTCGAGAGACTTTTGATGAGATTTTAGAGATCATTATCTAATTAGCTGTAACGACCCGTTTGGTCGTTATAGTGTTTTGACCCATTGACTTTTTCCTAAGTCCCGTTAGTATGATCTTTGACTTAATGAAGTCATTGGGTTGGTCTCCGCAAGGTTTGAGTGTAAATTGAGTCATTGAGGGAGAAGCTAGTTAAGTTAGCGAGTTAGACTTAACCACGATCAACGTCGGGTTAGGATGACCCCATGTCAATGTTTTGAAAGTTCCAACATTCTATTATGATGATTTTGAACTTGTCCACAAGTTTTGGTAAGGTTCCAAAGAGTTTTAGATGAGTTTGGGTTTTGTCGCGCTCGTATTCAGTGTTTTCGCCGGAGGTTTGTGGATAGAAACAGCTCTAGATTGATCATCCGACCTTTGTATTGAGTGAGGTTTGAATCATCAGATCCGTATCGAAATTGGGAAGCTATAGGAAAAAGAATCATCGCGTTTCGCCTCCGAATGAGGGAGTTATGCCCATTTTTGTGCGGACTGTTCCAGCTGGCCGCTTGAAGCGACCAAAAGGCCGCTATAGCAGTACCACTGCGGCGGTCTCAACTGGGCCAGAAACCTCTATTTCAATATCCCAACTCCGAACCATTCACCCCAAGACCCCAAAGTCAGTTTTCAAGAGAGAAAGAGGCAAAATTCATCCCATTCTTTGGTGGAAGCATCTTGGAGGGTAAGTCCCCATCTTTATTTATTACTTTTCCCTTCTTCTTCAAGCTCCATGATTATTCTAAGAGGTTCATCAATGGTGGGTGAAAATCCTAAAACCCTAGAATTAGTAAACCCTTAAATAATTGGTGGGTTGTTGATTTTATTGTTGATTAATCACCTAGGAGTATAGATTATCACTTTCTAGGAAGAGAATTTGATTTCTTATGGTTGGAATTGCATGTTGAGACTTAGGGTTCTAATAAAAATGGAAGCTTTGTCCTAAAATCTATTTTTAAGGGTAAAATTGATTAGAAACCCATGAATTGAAGGTTAATGATTGTAGAGATATAGGTTATGATTAATTTACCATTGAAGGATGGTTTCATCCAATTGAAAAGGGCAGAAGTAAGTGAGTCTTCTTCCCCAAACTGTTGTTCTTATTTAAATACATGGTTTGTTGCTTGCTTAGCATCATATTGTTAGACTTTGACCGTTATGAGGTGCTTCGAAAATAGTAGGCTCGTGTGGAGTAGTTCGTGGCTCCTGTTTTGCATTCGAGGTAGGTTATGGCTTATTTTAGTTAGACTTTGATTAGAAAAATGTATGTATTGTATAGAATTGACGGGAGAAAGCATGATTAGGTCTTCGGACATGGTGTTTTGGTTGGATATTAGCTAGGTTGGTATGACTTGTGATTTTGTTTGCTCGTCGCCGTTACTTTATGTACTGAAACATGAGGTGTAGTTGTATTCATACTGTGGCGATTCAGGATGGATTTCTATTCAGTTGATTGTTGTTGATGGTGGCTAATTGCCCTATTATTGTGATTAGACTTATTGCCTAAATTGTGGTGTTGTACTCAGTTCTCTCTTATTATGACATATTATCAGAGAAAGGAAGGACAATGAGTTTAGGCTTGAATTGTGATATAAACGTATGACAGTACGTAGATGAAAACTTGATGTATGATTGTTGTTGATGATAATATATAGAAAAGTGGAGCTTCTTGGTGATACAAGACTGAGTTGTGAGGCGTACTTGCTACATGTGGAAGTAAAGAGGGACATAGGCTATTATGTTGATTGAGATGATTGTATGATTCATTTCATGGCTGAGTTGATCCAAGTCGTGACATGACTTGTGGCTTTGTGACTTGTACCTTCCTTTGTTGCTTTATTGGCTTGTATTAATTTACCACGTTTACACTCATTTATGCATTCATACACTCATGCATGATGGAAATGGTTTAGAAGACTTATGGCATGATACCTTGTGTTTGACATTGATATTGCTGATTGTTCATAGTCCATACATACTAATGAACTGAAATACATTGAGACATACATTGTGATATGAAATTGTGTAGAAGTTAATATAATCTTCTTGGTGAACTTGTGATACAAATTGATGATAGTTGTGGTGAGAAGCTAATATGATCTTCTCGATGAAAATAATATACTACTTGATAATTGCTCATTAAGAGGGATGTAACAGTGTTTCTTGTATAATCGAGTGGCTCCAGGTCCGAGGCTCTTTTCGGAACGGAGGGTGTATAAGCTCGAGTCCAAGGTAAATTTCGGGAGGGGGAAGGGGGGGGGGGGAAATAAGTGACTCGGATCTAAGGAGTGTTTCGGAACGAGTGATACATGATGTGGATCCGTGATCGAGGTTCTTTTTGAGGCGGAGGTTTATGCTCGGGTCCGAGGAGTGAATCTGGAACGAGTGGTACATGGATACCATGGGTCCCCTGCAGGACATGACTACTGAGCTATGACATCAGTAGTATGTGTGTACAGTGTGTATTTGGCCAGGGCATTGCATTACATTGCATTGCATATCATCATATTTTGCATTGCACATCATTATGTTTTATTCTTCATTGTTATATACTCGTTTGTTTCTGATTTTGGTATGGATGCTGAATATCTATTGTGATATAAATATGACCATTGACTGATTTAAATTGTAGATTAGTGACTCTACCTAAGGAAGGAACTTGGACTTGTGATTATCAGATGAGATTATTGAGACTAGGCAGGCTTGCGGTTTAGAAGCTTCATCTTAGGTTGTGACTCTGTTATGGGATATTCTGTGGCTTGGATTTGAGTATTAAGTACGTATCTGTTTATCTTATTGATTTTATGCTTATATACGTAAACCAATCTTAGTCGGCCTATGATGATTACCAGTACATAGTGTTTGTACTGATACTACCTTGCTGCACGCTTTTTGAGTGCAGATTGTGTTCCAGAGATTTCATCCAGACTACTCTTCTTTCAAGGGTGAGCTTTTATCCATGCCATGCCACCTAAAGATCTCTCTTTCCTGATGTCTATTTTTATTCCAAACATTCTTTATTATTATATTTGATATATACTTCATTCTTTAGACATTGTTAGTTAGAGTCCTTGTACGATGACTTTCAGATCTTGGAGGTGTAATAGTTAAGACTTCCGCACTTATATTATCTATTAATTATGAATTGTTTTATTTATTCATTTGTTCACTTATCTATTGGTTAGTAATTGATTAACCAAGTTGAAATTGATTAATGATTAATGGATTAATGGGTAAGGGTTCGCCTACTACTGATAATAAGGTAGGTGCCCGCACGATCGGTAATTAGGGTTGTGACATTAGCATAAACTCACTCATAGTTAAAAAATCATGAAATACATTGGATCGTTACATGAGCGTAATTTCCTTTGTATCCATACTTGTGACCATTGATCATTTTACCCGCTTTCTAGTTAATTTTATCTTTGTTAGTTGTTAAAACAAAAATCAAATATTGAAAAAGTGTTTGGCTTAGCGTAGTTGGTGATAATTCTTTACTTGTTTAAATCACCTAGTATACTGTTCCCTGTGGGATCGATCCCGACTCATAGTTGGGTATATTATATTGCATACGACCGTGTACACTTTCTCTTTGAGGATTGAATTTGGACGTTATCAATTTTGGCGCCGTTGCCGGGGAACAATTTGGCGTATTTGAGTTGGTTTGGCATTTAAGCTTACTTGCTTTGGTCTAAACTTGTGAATATTTTTGTAGTTATTTTCTTTGACTTTGTTTATTTTCTTAGTTTTTGTAAATGACATCATATAATGAAAATTGATCGGATGGTAGTTGTTCATACTTTGATGATCCTTGTCCTTATTGTGGAGGACCACTCATGGCAAAATTGTTTGAATTCTGCGGGGGGCGGATTGTGCGCACAATCCCAAACCTATGAGTGGAGTATTTGTGATAGGTGTGGTGGTCAAAATGGTCATTGCGATAATTATGCTTATTTGTCCTTCCCTTCCCCGAACCCCCACTATGACGATTCTACTTTTGATTTTGTTGACAATAGGGATATGGAAGTAGAAGAAATTTCAAATGCTCAAAATGAGAGGATAATGCTCATGTTGGAGACCATTCTTGAAAAAGAGGAGAAGTTGAACTTAGATTTCGAGGACTTGAGGGAAGCTCTTAAAGACTTGTGTCAAGCAAATAGTTGCAATGACGAAGCTATTCACACCTTCGAGGATCAAATGAAATTATTGGTTGAGGCTCATAATGCTCACCAACTTGAGGGTGTTGAAAGTAGATAAGAAAGTGGCCAAAACATGAATTTCTCCAAGGGTGGATTTTTACAAGCTTTGAATGACTCTCACCATGAAGAAATGGAAATTGTGAGCCAAGATTGGCTTATGACTCAAGCTAAACAACTTGGAGCCCATGGGGATCACCGTGAAGGCATTTCACATATGATGGTAAAATTTCTAAAAATGCATGTTGAGTAAAGTCAAGAAGTGGAGCTACTTGAAATTGCTATTGGGAAATTGGAGGCCGAATTGAATGCAAAGATTGAAGCATGTGATGCTCAATATCAAAGGGCCATGGAATGTACTTTTAAGATGGCTTCAATTGAAGAAAAGCTCAAGATTGAATTTCATGAGCTAATGGTGAATTGCCAACCGACCAACTCAAAAATAGTAAATGATGCCGAAGTTGAAGAAATGATACCAAAGTTGAAGAAATGATACTAGAGTTGAATAAAAAGGTTCACAAAATAATTTTTAAGGACTCTAGTTCATTTGGGGATGAGGATGTCAAAAATGGAGCAAAGTTGAAAATGGATCGCCTTAAACCGCATTCCAACCATTTTTCAACATTGTGCTTGGCTGATGATATCGAAATCGAACTAACCGAGCCTATGGGGGATTTTGGAGGTGAAGAACAAGACGTTTTCATTTTGGAGTTTGTCATGCTAAAACGACAAAATGACATTCCTCACTTGAAGGCCAAAAAGTGCAAAATGCGATACCCGAGAGTTGGCCTCCTTACCTTTCTACCACCACCCCACGAGCATCACCGGAATCTTGATTCAAAGTTGGGGCGAAAATTTATATCCTCCAAGTGGAGGAAGAAGTGGTAAAGTCATGCCACGACATTAAATTTGGCGTTTGGTGGGAGACAACCCATCGTTTTCAAAATTTTAAGTCATTTTTTAAAATTTTCTTTTTTACGATAGTTTATTATATTGTTTTTGACGATTCTACCAAGTTTCATAATTTTTAGAATTGATTTGGATAGATTTTGGGGTGTTGAAGTGGGTCATAGTGCCAAAAAAAAAAATGCCAAAACTGCTTTAGGATTGCATTGATATTTAAAATTACAAACAACAATTCCAAAGTGCAACCTGCACTTATATTTGGTGCAGCTGGCTTGTCCTATTTTTTTGGGCCAGGTAAGTGTTTTAAATCAGTTATACATTCACTTCTTATGTCTCTCCAGTCCACACACATAGAAGCAAAGGCACCAAAAAAAATAATAATAATAAAGCCGCAGCACAACTGCCAGCGATTGAAAAAAAAAAATCTCTTCTTCCTTTCTTCTCCAGCAATCAGGTATGTTATCATCTATGTTTCTCGTCTCCTCTTCTCTCTCTCTCCCTTGCTTTCTCTCTGCTGGAATTTTTTTCTTTCTTTTTCTATACCTATGGATTGTCTGTGTGGAATTTGGGGTCACAAATTGTGCAATTTTTGTGTTGTTGGCTGATTGGTATATAAGTGTGATTATTTGAACTATAATTCCCATTAAATTGGGAGGGTAATTCATTTTCCTATTTGGGATAAAGAGTGTGATTAAAGTTATGCCCACAACCTGCTCGACAAATTGCCTGAGAGAAAAATTAATTCGCTGGTGAAGTCTGAGTAACCAAGGGACATTAAAAGATGTGTAGGAGTCAATTTTGATGTGTGGTTCGGGCACGAGAGGGAGTTTTGCTGAGTTTGTTCAAATATGGCATAATATGTAAATGGAAGAAGAAGTGAATTCGACTGTAACTTTCCTTTTCTGAATGCATATTTTCATGGTTGGATATTTTATGTACTTTCATGGTAATGCTCAAGCAAAAATGGCTAGAGTTGTTCTTTTGGGTTGTTGGTTTATAAATTGCTTGAGTTCGATAAAAAAAAAAAAAAAAAGAGAATGGAATGCTACATGGATATCTTCAGTTGTCATTGCTAATTTGGTACCATTGATTGTAATGTTGAACTTTTTAAGATTGGTACTCCTTTTTGCAGGGATGAGAATCAATTGGTATTTTCAATTTTTTTTTTTAATATTAAATGTCCCTAGTTCATCTGAAGCAATTCATGGAAGAGTTGAATAATGAGTATATGCCGAGCTAGTTGCCAAGTACACATATATCGTCCTTACATTCCTACTCCACAACATTATTTTTTTCAGGGAGTCCCTTCTAACTTTGGCTTTCACTGTTTAGTTACATTGAGGACAATGTAATATTTTAAGTTGGGGGAAGCTTTATTTTGATAGATATTTTTGTGATGGGGTGTGATATGTCATGATGAATGATAACCTGGTAGATTGATTTTATTTTGATATTTTTTTTATGGCATATTTATATTAGTGTGATTTTTTTTTCCATTATTAGCTTCTTTAGTTTTTGTTCGGAGTAAAAGTGGTGTGGGATGTGATTTTTGCACCTTGATCCATTTGTGCCTTGCTTGGTACCACCACCTTAAACCTTAGGATATGAATTAGTGATTTTTGGAAAAGAAAAAATGATTGAAGTGATGATTCTTGTTATGAATTTTAGACTCAATATTTGGCTCTTAAGTTCACTAAGTAGTCTCTTTAGGCTATAAGTGACTTTCTTTGAGTTCATTTATTTCAATTGGGTTTTGGATACATATTTCACTTGAGTTTGCATGTGCCATGTATGGCGAGGTTTATTTGTGAGTTCTTTTGCATTATTTGTGGTCTAGAACTTGTCCGGAATGAGTTTCAAGGAGAAATCCTAGACTACATTTGGTTTGGAGAATGATGTTAGGCCTTCCCTGGACCCTTTTTGTGCCTTAAATTTCCTACCCTTGCATATTTTCCCTAGTCAACCCCTTTTGAGCCTTTAACCTTTTCTTTGACAACCATGTTACAAACTTTACCCCGTTCTTCATTGATCCATCGTTTGGTAACATACCTCCTTAAATGCGTTGAAAGTGCAAACATAGGCTAAAAACCTAAGTTTGGGGGTGATGGTTGGTAAAGTGTGATGTGAAAGTTACTTGAAAGGTGAAAATGAAAAGAAAAAAAAAGTGGTCTTCCTTGAAATTTTGGAAAAAAAAAAAAAAAAGATAACAAACAACAACAAGAAAAATGAAGGAAGAATAAAGAGTTGTGAATAATGGGAAGACTAGGTGATGAAATGAAAAGATGAAGAAAATGGTGGAAGAATTTTAAGGAAGTGTGCTTTGATTGTTGAAAATTGTAGTGCTTAGGGAGGTTTTGAGTCACTATTTTCAAATTATGTTCCTTTCTCAACCAAAAGCCTACATTACAACCCTTTAAGTCCTAATTGATTTTGAACCAAGTGTGTCTATATTAGTAGAGAAATACATGAAGGGCAAGCTTATGGTACTACTTGTGTGCATTTGAACATCTTTGTGAGAGAGAGAGAGAGAGTTACTTCTTTCCATTTGATATCCCATTTTTGTTTTGAATTGCATTTTATAAGCGTGGGAGCCCTCTCTTGAGTGTGGGTACAAGTTGTGAATTTGTTCCATTTTCTAATTGAGAGGAATGAACAAAAGAAAGTTGTTTTGTGATAATGAGACACATTTTGAAGCTTTAGTGTCATGACTTGATTGCTACTTTGATTAACTTGGTGTTTAAGCTCTTGAAATGAATGAATTTTTTTGAAAAGTTATGGTGATTTAGTATGTCTTGGATTAATTGGTGGTACCAGTCAAAGTCATGTTTTTATGCTTAAAGTGGACTTTTTTGACTTGGTATAATATTGGTGCACTATTGAGTTGAGTCCTTGGAAGGGAATTGTAAGTTTTGATTTGCTTGAGGACAAGGTTTAAGTTGGGGTTTGATAAGTTGGTATTTTCCAACTTATTTCTTCTTTAATCTTAGACTTTGACTCGTTGGATTGAAAAAATAGTGCATTTAATATCGTTTACTTCCATTTTATAGGTTTTACATGCTTGAGAAGTGATCGGAAAGAAATCAAGTGAAAAACAAGTCAAATTGAAGAAAATTGGCTAAAAGTGCAAAAAGTGGCTGGAAATGCAAATCTGAAAATTTGAAATTTGAAGGCCATTTTCATCACTTTTTATTGGGGAATTTTTGGGAACTATAAAAGCAACACTTGAAAGATTTTATTATCCATCTTTGGCCATTTTCAACACAAGTTTTGGAGACTAGGGTTCATCAACTCACTCTTTGGAAGAGAAGATTTGAAGACTTGGATGAGAAATTTCTTATTATTTTACTCATTTCTTCAATTCCTTGTTATCTATTGAATATCTAAGTGTGTAGTACTCCATTCCATTACTTGAATCTTGTTTATAGAAATATTCTATGATTAAAGTTTGGATGAAACTCTTGTTTTGCTTATGTATTGAATGATTTCTATTGCTAATGAAGTGAGTTAATGTTATTTAATTAATCTTGTTCTTTAATGTTTCTTAAGGGATTAGCTAACCCTAAGACCCGTTCATTTACTTCGATTTGAGCTCGAGAGAGGAAGATTGAAGTTGAGAAAGATAATTAACGAGAATTTCTTTAAAACTCATCTAATTAGAGATAGGAAAGTTACTTGAGATTATATTGATTTTGCTTAATATCATACTCTAGGCTTGAGAAAGCTTAGAGTGAAATTCATTGATTTGGTCGAGAGACTTTTGATGAGATTTTAGGGATCATTATCTAATTAGCATAAACTCACTCATAGTTGTAAAATCGTGAAATACATTAGATCGTGACTTGAGTGTAATTTCCTTTGTATCCATACTATGATGCCTACGATCATGCTTTCTAGTTAATTTTATCTTTGTTAGTTGTTAAAATAAAAATCAAATATTGAAAAAGTGTTTGGCTTAGCGTAGTTGGTGATAATTCCTTACTTGTTTAAATCTCCTAGTATATTGTTCCCCGTGGGATCAACATTTTGTTGGGTAAATTATATTGCATACGACCGTGTTTGATCTCTTTAAGGGAGTTGGACTATCGAGAAGCGAAATATATTTACAGTTTTCGAGGTCTTCATCGGAGAGCGATGTGATACATGGACTTTGCGGGTCCTCCATGGGCGATGGTTGTGAGGCATCGCCCTTACCACGTGCGGGTGGAGAATCCATCATTACATTCATTCATTTACTCATCTTGGTGATTACATACTCATTCTAAACTTTGACTTGATGACTTGATTGCATTATCTGCTTTACTTGTTGATTTCTCCATCTTAAATGCGTTATCTAATCGTTGTCGGTCTATGATGCCTACGAATACTAGTCCTCATGCTACCTTCTTTTTCTTATGGTATCTATCTATTACCTACTGACCACAGCCAATCATCAAAGACTTCAAGGTGAACTACTACCGGACCCTCCATTTCTTATGGTATCTATCTATTACTTGAGTTGTATTTTCTTGAGTTGTATTTCAGTATTTCAGACTATGTATTTTCTATTTAGAAGTTCTTGTACAAGTTAAGACCAGGTTTTGGGGTTGTAACTATTTAATTACTTACACACTTATTTGTTTGGTAATTACTGTCCGGACTATTTAGTATAATTTTGGTATTTACTTTCGCATGTCTTCTTATAAATGAATGTGATTAAGGGGATGGTTCGCCCACTAGAGGGATAGTATGGGTACCATCATGACTCGCGAAATGGGTCATGACAGGGGCTAGTAGTATAAGTTACTAGGGGTAAATATAAACATTTTTTCAAAGTACAGGGGTAAATTTGGCCCTTTTCCCCTTTTTCTATATATTCACTTTTTTTGTATCATGTATCTCATAAATTTTGGGTGGGTTAGATATTTGTGGAGAATATTTTTCCTGAAAAATATATTTTTCCAAAATATTTGACGAAAAATGTTTTTTGCGAATATATTTTCCACGAGAAACCTTTACCGCCAAAGTATTTTTCACGAAAAAAAAAAAATTCCGCTATTTTCCCCGGAAAATATTTTTCTAGAAAATAGACCCTTCAAAAAAACTAGGTCAACTTGGGCGAGTCATTACTCAACCCATTTTATCCCATTTCAGCCCAACCCATTTCGGCCCAAATAATTTTTGGTTCAATTTTAGCCCAACCCATTAATTAGCTCAGTCCATTTTGACTTGCCCAATTTCAGTCCAAGCCGTCCATTTGACATCCCTATGCTAAACTGTTATTTCCTTCGATAATTAATCTCACAATTTCTCTACAAAACATGCTTTTCAAAGCTAGATAAATTATATTGGTTCATCAAGATCAAACAAGTTTTTTGAAACATTATAGCTAGGGATGAAGAACATGTTTTTTGGAATTCTACTCCTCCTTTCGTTTCTTTTACTTTATGCAAAGACACCTCTGGAGCATGTTCCCTGCGAACTGTTCCATTATGTAATTAACTCCTTAATTTTCAGTCCTTAAATTTAATGCAAGCTACGTTTTTCCAGCAAAAAAAAAAAAAGGATCAAACAAGCGCGAACCAATATGACACATCGACCATGGGTTCAGAGGTCCCAAAGACAAAACAATTACATCTTCGAATGTTACAATATTGTATTGATTCAAGTGGCAGTGATTTGAGAATTATTTCTTTGAAGTCGTGGGCGGTGGCTTAAACAGTAATAATATCAAAGTTTGTCTTTGGTCAACACTTGCGCACAACGCATTTGTATTTAATTGTGTAGTTATCGGAATGCATACTGTTGGAAAAAACAGCGTTTGGCCTAGTACACCCATAAGGGTGCTAGCTAATTAGACGGTTGATTAGTTAGTTGTTTGCATCAATTAGATGAATTTTTAGGCTATGAACATCCTCTTCATGAGGATTCCTGATAACCGATGACACGAATTGTGATTACTGTAGATCCCTTTCGCTATGAAGAAACCAACAAATCTACTAAACTAATAATTACAATTCAAATACTATATATACTATATGGTATGTTTAAATTATGAGAGAGCCATTCTAATTGGTGAAGAGAGGAGGAAGTATCCGGTGTGCCTTACAGGCTCACAGATGATGCCAAAAAAGCCGCGTGGACAAAGAAAGCGACGGGCATCTTTCAGATCTCATCCACCTATTTGCCTCGAGACTATTGATTGTTTTATTTGAAGGAATCCTAAATACTTTTTGACTTCCTCTTGTGAGCTTGGTTGCTATTCTTGATAATATCGTCGTTCGGGGAATTAAAAAGTGCATCTTATAGCTAACAAGTAAATTAAGATATTACTTACTCCTTCCGTTCCATTTGTTTGAAACGATTTTCTTATTATTTAGTTTTTAAAAAATTATATATTTTTGTATGTGAAAAATTAATTTTAAACTTCTCATTTTATCCTTATTGAGAAGATTTTACAGCCACATAAATGTTATAATAAGTTTAAAATAAAAAATTTCAAATAAATATTCTTATAATCAAACAGATGTTGTGACATGTTCAAGACGATAAATCTTAAAAGTCTTTTTTTTTTCCTTAAATTCCATGTCAAGTTAAACTATGTCAAACAAATTCGAATAGAAAGAGTACTTCGCTATGACTATTAATAAGTTATTATTTTATCCTGATAATTCATATCTTTTGCCATGCACACTCTCTCATCGTCTAGTGATTTTCTATTCTCTTAATTCAACCAATCTCGTTCTCGGCATAGCAAAGTGTAGCTAAATTATCAAATATGAATTTAAGTTATATATATCATTAATGTAAAAATTAATCTACACGATCAAGTCAAAGATACTTATAGGTAAACCTTTTTAAAATGAGAGATTTATGATCTTGAAAATAAGATAGGTGATCTACTACACAATAGATTGTTCGATGTAACTGTGTCGAACGGTACCTTTATCTTATCAAAAAATTTCTGCTTGCACTGCTCTCAACAAGTAAAGTCGAAAAGCATCTTCGTGTCATAATGTATGCTCACCACAAAAGTGTGGCCCAAGATCTCGTTAGACTATCTGTGATGAGATAAATCTTTGAGCAAGTGGTTAAATCTCTCTCACAATATAATGTCTCCTCTGTTTTTTGCTGAAACCACATGCACTATCGCGCTTTTCAGTAACTTAGTCTTCCTAGATAGAAAGAATTTCAAGAAAGATCATTCTATGTACGCATGAAATTCGCAGGCTCCTTCTGCAATCAGGATTTCACTTCTTCACTAGGAGAATGGGAACAAAGTTAACCTGATATAATCTGGAGTCACTCCTATAAAGTTGTAAGTGCCAATGATCTCCACAATGGTATGTATTGATGTAGGTCTTTACGTTTTCTACCTAGAAACTGGCCTGAGATTGAACCAGCTGCACCATGTTTCATTCCAGCACAAAGTTCCCGGTCATAGTAGGCTTAGAATTGGATAGGCTCATGTTCTCCACACTTGCCCTAGCTGCCTCTACTCACCGTTCATTCCATGACTTGTGCTAATAATGCATGCGCTCGTTCATCAATAATGAATATGGGAACGTCGTTCGGGTTATACTCTGTCAGCTCCTCAGTTTCCTTAGCCTTCTCAGCCAGCTTGATTTCCCTGCGAAGTGTCTTTTGGGCTCAGCGTCTGGCTCTGCATTTTGTTTCTTGCCCCTAACGTTTATTGTAGAATTCAAGTAACCGCTGTAAATTACAAACTGAAGAACAAAGGTTAAAAAATTGAATATATAAAAACTATCTAATCCAACAGAAAAGTTAATGCGAAGTCCTCGACAACCACGCCAAAAACTTTTTTGGGTCCAATGTTCACAAAAACATATGTGGTCAACAATTTATACAATAATAAGTGTTATTAAATCTGTATTGCAAAGAATACTTTGAACCAGTAAGTTAGACCAATTCGAAACAAAAACGGGAATACGTCCGCTTTCGCAAAATCGTAGAAAACGAAATTAACGAGCGAAAAAATAATATGAACAAGATATGAAAAACCAAATCGAGCCCACTGAATTCACAGTGTGTCCTTAA
This sequence comes from Lycium ferocissimum, assembly GCF_029784015.1. Classification (NCBI taxonomy): domain Eukaryota; kingdom Viridiplantae; phylum Streptophyta; class Magnoliopsida; order Solanales; family Solanaceae; genus Lycium; species Lycium ferocissimum. The sequence continues at coordinate 4,861,207 of NC_081350.1, forward strand.
GGAAATTATTCCCCTCAATGTACCCAAGGTTTTGGAATCTTTCCTCCCAGGATAAAACGATTTACTCACTAAAATAACGGTACAACAAATTCAGGTGACTACGAACCACTCGAAGGTAGTATATCACACGAGAATTTTTTAAGAAGTGCAGAGAAAGAAGAAGATGAATATCAGAAAATTTCGTAAGGAAAAATTCTAAGGATCAACAGAAATTTGTAGCCTGTTTGGGAAAAGGTTTGCAACTTTTCAGAAAAGTTTGCAACCTTTCAGAAAAATTCCGCTAAAAAACGGAGGGAAATGTTTTAAATTAATCCGGGAAAGAAAGAAAACGGGTCGGGTCGCGGGTCAGGATCTTTAATTATTTAATTAATTAATTAAATAATAATTAAAATTAAAGGAAATTTGGTCCAAAAAGATTATCAATCAATCAGACCAAATCCAAATCCGAAGCCGAGCCGAGTGACGACGACGGCGCGAGGGGAGACCCTCTTCTTGACCCTTTAGCAACATGAAGGAGTGCTTCTACTTTTAAGTAGGAGAACTTTTCTTTCCACCACCTATGAGGGACAAATGCTTATTTCATAAAGCAAGAGGGAATAACTCATTTTTCCCTTTACTTCTTTTCCCTCCATTTCCCATTCAACCTATCAATTAAACCAATAATCCCCCACATGAATGGGGAATGACTATAAGATAAAGGAATGCACGGACAAGTGTGTGATATACAAGCGAAGGTTAATTGCATCTGGATAAGTAGGTTTCCCTTTGAACTTTCCGTAGTGAACTTATATCAGATATACTCGATCAATCGGTAGATGTGATATCTTTGAACCGTCGAACTTTGTTGTATAACTAGACAACATAAGTCACACAATTAACCCTCAACCATCTATGGTTCTCATGGTTGTGTTCGTTTTCGACCATGAACACTTTGGTTTCGTGAATGCTTAGAGAATGGGCCTTTACCATCATTCCCCTTAAAGTGGCTTATACTTCACACTCACATAGGTGATTTCTAAACGTGTAGTCCTACAGATACACTATCTGGTCATGTTCTGCCAGACTTAGATAATCATTAAAAAACTTTAATGCTTTATTAACTCATTAAAAAGCCTAAGGTTTTATCCTTCTTTCTGAACATTGTCATCATCACGAGAATGGGTTGAGTTATTTGACAATGTTGAACCGTCATTCATAACTTTGTTTGATCTCTTTGAACCTAGTTCTTGGGATCTCCAGATCTACTAGGTAGAGTTACCGCCATGATGACTTGTCCTAGGCCTTAACCCCATTCCCTCGATGATCTTTCAACGGCTTTCTCTAGATAGGCCTTTTGTTAGCGGATCCGATACGTTATCTCTTGACTTTACGTAGTCAATAGTGATAACACCACTAGAGAGTAGTTGTCTAACGGTATTGTGTGGCCATCGAATGTGACGCGATTTTCCGTTATACATAATGCTCCCTACCCTACCTATTGCCGCTCGGCTATCACAATGTATCATATAGGTGCCAAAGGTTTGGGCCAAAATGGAATATCTTCCAAGAAATTTTGGAGCCATTCAGCTTCTTCACCGGCCTTGTCTAAAGCTATAAATTCAGATTCCATTATAGAGCGGGCGATGCATGTCTGTTTTGATGATTTCAAGACATCGCTCCTCCTCCTCTGACGGTGAAAACATATCCACTCGTGGATTTAACTTTAGATGATCCTATGATCCAGTTTGCATCACTATATCCTCAATTCTTCGCGGGATATTTATTATAATGCAAAGCATAGTTTTGGGTGTGTTTCAAATACCCCAAGACTCGTTTCATTGCCATCCAATGGTTTGATTGGGATTATTCGTGAATCGACTCGACTTGCTAATAGCACGTACTATATCTGGTCGTGTACAATTCATAATATACATCAAACTTCCCAAAACTCGTGCATAGTCCAATTGTGAGTCACTTTCACCTTCATTCTTTTGAAGTGTAAAACTTACATCAATTGGAGTCTTTGCAACATTGAAATTTAAATACTTGAACTTGTCAAGTACCTTTTCAATATAATGTATTTGTGATAATGCTAGACCTTGTGGAGTTTTATGGATCCTAATTCCTAAGATCAAATCAGCAACCCCTAAGTCTTTCATGTCAAATTTGCTAGCGACCATACGTTTCGTAGCATTTACATCGGCAATATCTCTACTCATTATCAACATGTCATCAACATATAAACAAACAATGACTTCATGATTTGGAGTATTTTTAATGTAAACACATTTGTCACACTCATTAATCTTAAATCCATTTGCCAACATTGTTTGGTCAAATTTCGCATGCCATTGTTTGGGTGCTTGTTTAAGTCCATAAAGTGACTTAACAAGTTTGCACACTTTCCTTTCTTTACCAGGAACCACAAAACCCTTAGGTTGTTCCATGTAAATTTCTTCCTCCAATTCTCCATTTAAGAAAGCTGTCTTGACATCCATTTGATAGATTTCAAGACCATATACGGCTACCAGTGCCACTAACACCCGAATAGATGTTATCCTTGTTACCGACGAATATGTGTCAAAGTAATCAAGGCCTTCTTTTTGTCTATAACCTTTGACCATAAGTCTTGCCTTATATTTATCAATAGTGCCATCAGCTTTCATTTTCCTTTTAAAAATCCATTTTGATCTTAAAGGTTTATTTCCAGGAGGAAGATCAATCAATTCCCATGTATGGTTGTTCAAAATTGATTCAATCTCACTATTGTGCCTCTTTCCAAAATCTTTGAATCGAAGAAGACATTCTTCGCTTTAAATGTTTGAGGCTCATTTTCGAAAGCAAGAATGTCACAAAATGCGGTCCAAAGGAAGTAGTTATCCTTTGACGTTTGCTACGCCTTGGATCTCTTCCTTGGTTTACTTTCCTTTGGTTCTTCTCGCGGCCGTTTAGATCTTTCACTTGACGACTCACATTCAGTTTTATATGGATAAATGTTTTCAAAGAACTTAGCATTATCTGATTCAATTACCGTATTAACATGAATTTCGGGATTGTCCGATTTGTGAACCAAAAAATCGGCAAGCTTTGCTGTTTGTAGCATAGCCAATAAAAACACAATCCATGCTTTTGGTCCGATTTTTACCTTTTTGGGCAAAGGAACTTGGACCTTTGCTAAACACCCCACACTTTGAAATATTTCAAGTTGGTTTTTCTTCCTTTCCATAGTTCATATGGAATAGATTGTGTTTCTTTGTGGGGCACCTGTTGAGTATTCGATTTCTTTGTCAGGATAGCTTCCCCCCAAAGTTACTGATGAAACGGAACTTATTAATAAAGCATTCATCATTTCCTTTAATGTTTGATTTTTCCTTTCCGCAATTCCATTTGATTGTGGTGTGTAGGGGGCAGTAGTTTGATGAATATTCCATATTCCAAACATATCTCTGCAAAAGGAGATTCGTATTCTCCACTCCTATCACTTCTAATCATTTTTATCTTTTTATTCAATTGATTTTCCACTTCGTTCTTGTATTGCTTAAATGCATCAATTGCTTCATCCTTACTATTAAGCAAATACACATAACAATATTGAGTGCAATCGTCAATAAAAGTTATAAAATACTTTTTCCCACCGCGTGATGGTATTGACTTCATATCACATATATCTGTGTTGATTAAGTCTAAAGGATTTGGACTCCTATCAATAGACTTATATGGATGTTTAACAAACTTAGATTCAACACAGATTTCACATTTTGATTTATTACACTTGAATTTAGGCAATACTTCTAAATTAATCAATTTTCGCAAGGTTTTGTAGTTGACATGTCCTAAACGAACATGCCATAAATCATTTGACTCCAATAAGTAAGACAAAGTTGAATTCTTATTAATACTATCAACAACCATTACATTGAGTTTGAAAAGGCCCTCGGTGAGGTAGCCCTTTCCTATGAACATATCATTCTTACTTATTACAATTTTCTCACTAACCAGCACGCACTTAAACCCATTTTTGATGAGTAGTCTGGCTGAAACTAAATTCTTCCTAATTGTTGGAACGTGCAGAACGTTGTTGAGAGTCAGCACCTTGCCGAAAGTCATCTTCAGAAGTATCTTCCCATATCCTTCAACCTTGGATGTTGCAGTATCTCCCATAATTTCTCTTCGGGTCCGGCGGGAGCATGGGTTGCAAATGCTTCTTTTACAAATAAGCAAACATGTCGAGTGGCACCTAATCAAGCCACCACTCCTTTGGGTTTCCAACCAAATTGCACTCCGATAGCATTGCACATTGATCATCCATGTCATCATTCTTCTCCACTATATTGGCTTGTCCCTTTCCCTTATTCTTTTTCGGGAGACGACAATCTGGGGTTTTGTGGCCAGCTTTCCCACAATTATAGTAATTGCCCTTGAATTTTTTCTTGTTCTGCTCCTTACTCTTTCCAAAAGGTTTCTTCCTTTTTTATTCTTTGGAGCAGCTTCTTCAACGATGTTCGCTCCCATAACCATTGAATTTCCACGCGACTTCTTTTCAGCAACTTTATTATCTTCCTCAATCTTCAAGCGAATCATAAGATCTTCCAGCGACACTTCCTTACGCTTGTGTTTCAGATAGTTCTTAAAGTCTCTCCATGAAGGAGGCAACTTCTCAATCACGGTTGACCACTTGAAATGCCTCGTTGATCACCATACATTCAAGAATAAGGTCATGGATAAGGACTTGGAGTTCTTGAACTTGGGTTCTAACAGTTTTACTGTCTATCATCTTGTAATCAAGAAACTTGGCAACCACGAATTTTTTCAAGCATGCATCTTCAGTTTTATACTTCTTTTCGAGTGCAAGCCATAATTCTTTTGAAGTTTTGGCAGAACTGTAGACATTATACAGATCATCATCTAGTGCACTAAGGATGTATCCTTTGCACAAAAAATCTGCATGCTTCCAAGCCTCAGTAATCATAAAGCCTTTTTTCGGGCATTCCTTCTTGCTTGAGGAGGATTTTCATTTGTGAACTTCTACATGCCTAGAGTAGTCGACTAAGAACATTCTTTCTTGCCATCCTTTGAAGTTGATACCGGAAAACTTCCCTGGTTTCTCTGCCCGGTGCCATCGCGCTGCCGACGGTTAGACGGACAACTTGATGATAACATTTGTCGGCCCAACCAAATCACGCCAACGGTAGTACCAACGGTCGCACGAACGATTCTGGCGGTTCCATTAGGAGCATTAACATCACTTTACGTATCCATTCTTCTTGTCAATAATTGACAACCTGTTTAATAAATGGCAAATGAAACGAACGGAGTTAACGGAGAGAAGATATATATATATATATATATATATATATTTTTTCCTTTTTCCAGAATCTGTTTCATGATGAAGTTTATGTTCTTCAAATCGCGTCACTGTTATGAACTTTAATAATCCAACGAAGTTTTTATGTTCTTCAAGTTGGACTAGAAAAATTCCTTTGAGTAGCAAACCAGAAGGTTTTAGTCTCCAAAACAGAATACAGATTAAAATATATAAACACTATAATTTCCTTAAGATTGTTATTAAATCTGTATTGCAAAAAATACTTTGAACCAGTAAGTTAGACTAATTCAAACGAAAACGAGAATATCCGGTTCGCAGTAAAACTGTAGAAAACGAAATTAACAGAAACTGAAAAATAATATGAACAGTATATGGAAAACCAAATCGAGCCCACTGAATTCACAGTGTGTCCTTAAGGAAATTATTCCCCTCAATGTACCTGAGGTTTTGGAATATTTCCTCCCAGGATAGAACGATTTAATCACCAAAATAGCGGTACAGCAAATTTAGGTGACTACGAACCACTCGAAGGTAGTATATCACACGAGAGTTTTTTAAGAAGTGCAAAGAAAGAAGAAGATGAATATCAGAAAATTTCGTAAGGAAAAATTATGAGGATCAACAGAAATATGTAGCCTGTTTGGGAAAAGGTTTGCAACTTTTCAGAAAAGTTTGCAACTTTTCAGAAAAGTTTGCAACCTTTCAGAAAAATTCCGTTGAAAAAATGGAGGGAAATTTTTAAATTAATCCGGGAAAGAAAGAAAACGGGTCGGGTCGCGGGTCAGGATCTTTAATTATTTAATTAATTAATTAAATAATAATTAAAATTAAAGGAAATTTGGTCCAAAAAGATTATCAATCAATCGGACCAAATCAAATCCTCGAAGCGACGACGCGCGAGGGGAGACCCTCTTCTTGACCCTTTAGCAACACGAAGGAGTGCTTCACTTAAGTAGGAGAACTTTTCTTTCCACCACCTATGAGGGACAAATGCTTATTTCATAAAGCAAGAGGGAACTTTCATTTTCCCTCTACTTCTTTTCCCTCCATTTCCCATTCAGCCTATCAATTAAACCCAGCAATAAGAAATATATCATTCTCACGGGAACTTTCTTGATTAAGTTTCCGAATAGATTAAATTGTTTCAAGTATTCACGAGCATATCAAGATTTGTAATTATCTAAAACATAAACGTAATATAAACTAATATGTTGTTGAGATATTCTTATCAGAGAGATATTCGGGTGCAGGAAACCCCTTCTTATATTCAATCTACCCTAAAGGTTATATGCCTATTGTCATCACATGTAATAACAAAGAAGTTGCATCTCCTGTATTTGACTAAGCAAGGCGAGTAGGTATATTTCTATTCTAGTCGTTAATCAATGCCAGGAGCCCCCTGGGTTTAGAACTTGTTTTATTTTATCCCATAATGCAATTTAGTTCCTGCTTGTAGAGCAAGCCCTGTATTCGTAGATCGTATTCAATTGTCCATCTGGCAATTATACAATTAAGCACAAGATAAAATAAGTAAACCAAGCAAAATCACTGATAATTAAAGATATGCTAACATAAAGCTTCAAACTACAACTGCAACCTAGAATAATAGAAAAGTATTGCTCGTGATCATGGCAAATACACAATTCATAATCATTAAACTATAAAAATAGAAGAAAGAAAAGATAAACTGTTCAAATCTCTGCTCCACGGTGCTCTGATCGTCCTTGCAATGTTCTTCTCTTCAAAGTCTGAATCTCCTCGCAAAATGAGTTTAAGATATATATTTACTATGTGTAGACCAACCTTCGGCTGATATACATCGTTTAGTTCAAAACTGAACTGACCAAAAAAAAAAAAACAGTAATGTATCCGGGGGATATAGCTCAGTTGGTAGAGTTCTGCTCTTGCAATTGGATCGTTGCAATTACGGGTCGGATGTCTAATAAAATACAGAAACGAAATTAGTTGAACTTAATAAAAAAATAATAATAAAGAATCCAAAAAATACTCGACTTCTATTTATGGTTTCACTTTTCATTTACATGCAATAGGATACCTCGAAGGGGTTTAAAGATAAGAATGCCGTTTTTACTTCAGAAAATGAAAGTACTCGGCCAGATGGCGTTCCAAGTCAAAATATGCAGATTTTATGGTGGCGTCATTTCAACAAGTATACTACCATAAAATAATCACCGCTCGAACTCAAATAATTTTTTAGAAGATGCTTACGTAAGAATCCATTGGATGCATTTATCCTTTTGTGTATTAACGCGGATGAAAATGCGAATCAGAACTTTATTTTATATTCCCCTTGGTGTTTGTCTGCACCTATATATATGTCTTGAATGGCTTTCACTAATATACTCGAGTAAAACTATCCTCTACTCTAGAAAACTCTCTCAAAAACATCATCAAGATGAAAATGATAGTATTACCATCAATATTTCTTTGTTGTGTTCTCCATTTAGTTTCAGCCCAACTTAAAGTCGGGTTTTACAATTCTACATGTCCACAAACTGAAACTATTGTTCGACAAGCTGTGCAGAAGCAGTTCAATAGTGACCGTTCCATCACCGCAGCTTTGCTTCGCATGCATTTTCATGACTGCTTTGCGAGAGTAAGTGTATACTACTTGAAATTTTACTCTTTTATTTTCCTTCTCTAAGTACCAGCATCCTTAGGCACATATGCTGAATTTTGTGTGAGTAGTGTCATCTTAAGGCGTGTTTGGTACACCTAGAAGTATTATTCATGTATGACGATTTGTTACTTGTGCCATAAACATACATAATGCTTAACACTTGAAGTTCGCCCAACATTACCTACACAAATTATATGTAAAACTTCCTAATTAAAAGGGCTGGTCCTCAAACTCCTTAAAAAAAAAAAAAAAAAAAAAAAACAATAAAAGTATTACTCATCTAAGAAACATGAAGGTTGAAAGTAACTCAACTAACGAGCCATAACATTGCATGTTTTCTAATTGAGAACATTGTGAATATGAATATCAATTGAACATTTTTTCTGAAAATAAATTGTCCAAATGCATCTCCACTTGCTATAATAGTCTTCATATCGTGGTTCTATATCTTTCAAAATTATCAAATTTTTATTTATTATGCCATTTGAAAGCGATTTTTGTTTATGCATGGAGAAATATTTTAAATTAGTAGTATTGAGAAAGATTTATTGATTATTTACTTTTAGGGATTGTTTGATAACATTTTCTAAGAAAATTATGATTTTTTAATTGATTGAAAACTAAGACATTGTAGTTGTTTTGTACTCTCATAATAACTTTTATTGCATTGGTTTAGATATTTTATTTTCTCTTTGTTTCTTTAATCACTTTTAATCTTCTTAAAATTTTAATGCACTTTTTCTGTTTTTTTCATATATTATTGTGCTATTTTATTAATTTATAAATTAAAATTTTAAAAGTTTATAAAGCTCGCCCCTCGCCTATTGAGTAAAACGCTCAACCCCATGCCCCGCATTTTATCACACGTTTCTAAGCTAATGCGAGGAACACAATACCGATTGTATCCGGACTTGGCTCCCCTCCAATACTCTTTTCCTCCAGTTTATCTAGTACACCATCTGATATTGCACATGTGGCACTTTTTGAATTTAGTGGATCTAATTAATTCTCTCCATTCTACTCGCCCTCCCCCTCCACGCTGTATAGTTAAACCGTGACTAATAATACAAAGCTGATGAAATCTTGCAACATTTTACTATCTGTTAAGAGGTTATTTTAAAAAAAAAATCTGTAGGAAATCTCAAAATAATGAGAAATTAAATAAAAATGGAGAGAAGAAAAAATATTTTTCAAAGCTTTTGCCATTTTGTAGCGACAATTTGAAAAATAAAATAAAATATTTGCTTCAGAAAATTTGAAATATTAAAAATCACTATGTTGACCTTGAAAAAATAATTTTCTTTTAAAAACATTTAGCTATGAAATATTTCAAGAACATCTTATTATGTACCAGAACTATTGTTTTCTGATTGAAAATTTTAATATCTTCTTCATGGGTATAAAACACAGTCTTTATCTTTTGGAGTTTGATATTTGGATTTCTCATTGTTGTGTTTTGAACTGGGTGGGTGATGATGTGAATCAAGGAGAGAAAGAGGGTATATCACATAATAGGGAGGTGGGTATGAATTGATAAATCATAAAATCTGGTCCAATAAATTTAGTAGCTAACATGTGTCCAGAATCGAACGGGGTACTGGACAAACTGAAGGAGCACTGAGGTGATCCAACTCCCTTGTATCCATTGCTTCGTCAATGGCACTGGAGATGAACATGTACATTTTGTCAACATCATTTTCTGTTTTTGTCCACCTGTACACCCTCTGTGTCAATTTATAATAGCGTAGTTTAACTGCGTTGGAAAGAAATGAAGAGTTTGAAATTTTATAATTTTAAACATGCTATAGCATTTGTGAGATTGTAAGTTTTATGAAATTTGTGATTCTTAAATATGCCATAACAGGCAATTGGTAATAAAAACTTGTTATTAGCGATAAAATGGGTAATTGAAGTTAAATTGTTTCCAAATATATAAAGTTATCATTCTTTAGGAAAAAGACTAATACAGGATAGGGTGAAAATTATTTACCTAATAAGAAAATAATGTCATTCAATTTGGAACGGGGTAATATTTAAGAAATTAAAGAAAAAAACAAAACAATGCATGATATCGTTCCTAAAGGTATAATTGGATTTCAGGGTTGTGATGCATCCATCCTCATAAAATCAACAAAGTCTAAGCAATCAGAGAGAGACGCCGGACCAAACAAAACCGTACGAGGTTTCAAGCTGATCGATAAAATCAAGAAAAGCTTAGAAATTGCTTGCCCATCAACTGTTTCATGTGCTGACATAATAACACTAGCGACCAGAGATGCTGTAGCGTTATCTGGTGGTCCTAGCTATGCAATTCCAACTGGAAGAAGAGATGGTCTAGTTTCAAATTTAGCAGATGTAAACTTGCCAGGCCCATCATTAACAGTTCCACAGGCTCTCCAGTCTTTCATAAATAAAGGACTTTCGCTAAATGATATGGTGACACTATTAGGGGCTCACACTGTTGGAGTTTTGCACATTGCAATTTTTTTCAAGGTAGGCTTTCTCCAGTACCTGATAAGACCATGGATCCTGCATTGGCTGCCCAATTGTCGAAAACTTGTGCTAAAAGCACTGCAACGGCATTTTTGGATCAGAATACATCTTTTACTATGGGCAATCAGTATTTTAGACAAATTATGTTACGGAAAGGTATTCTGAAAATTGATCAAGAACTTACCTTGGATAAGTCCAGTGCTCCAATTGTCTCAAGTTTAGCTGCCAACGAGAATTCCTTCAGACAGAGTTTTGCAAATGCAATGATAAAAATGGCTAGTATTGATATTCTAGTTCGAAGTGCTGGAGAAATTAGGAAAAATTGTGGGGTATTTAATACCCCAAATAAGAAGGCCGGTCACAAGGTCCTTTAGGAAGCATATGTTATAATAAAGAATTTTGACATTATAACTTTTATTTACCTAAAAGATGTTAGGTGTATGTTTTTGCCTTATTTTATTGGAAGTGTAAAATATCTTGGTAAATTATCTTTTTGTGTTATCTAGACGCATTTATATGTACTAGTTTTGAATATGTGCGTCGCACGTGTATCCCACACGATAAGTAATACAGATGGTATAAGTCATATTAAAATGAATTTGCATCTTAATGAGTACTACTAACTTTAAAGCGAAAAAGTAAACGCTGAAGTTGATAATTGATGTGCCGGAATTTTGGCACATCTAATGCTCTTTAACTCTAAGTTTTACTTGTTTTCGAGCAAGTTTGTGTTAGTTTGATGTGTTTTATGTGTTGTGCAGGTATTTTGAAGTTAGAATGCTCGGAAAGAGAAAAAACGAGGAAAATAAGAAATCTGTTCTGATAAGCATAAGGACGGACCGTCAACATGCTCGATGGTCCGTCAAATCGCCTCGTCAATAAGTTCCTGCGAAGTAACAAAATCATCAGATCGTCGACTTTCACCGTCGACATGATCGACGGTCCGTCAAAGTGCTTCGACGGTGGAGTTCCTGCAGATTGATAAAAGTATACTCAGATCATCGATATGGTCCTATATATGTGGTTGATGTATCATATATGTGTTTAGGACCCCCTCAGCTTTTCTTTGCCATGGTTCTTTTCCTGAGGGGTTTATTTCTTGCTGAACCTGGAATGTTTAGGTCATGTTTAGATAAAGTTGAGTATTGTTGACTTAAGTGGTGGTGGTTTGATTAACTTAAGGTATCGTCTTATTTTGATTTTAAGAAAAAGTACTCCCCTCCGAAAATTTTGAAAAAAAAAAAAAACTGGACTTGATTGTTTAATTGACATGCATGCTTCTTTGTGTGACATTTAGATTATTGGGTTACCTTGTGTGCGAAATTATAGCAGGGAGACTAGTGTGTTGACAATTCTGATGCCATGCGTTGTGAGGTTTTGTGGATATATTCTCTAGTTGTGTATGTAATCTAGAACTTGCCTGGTTAGTCGTGCTCGCATTTCAAGATAAGTGAAGTTGTGAAATGATCTTAGGCTTTGTTTGTGTTAGGAACCCCTATTTAGCCTAAATATAAGCCTACCCATAGATTAATATCCCTTGTTAGCCATTTTGAGCCTAAAAACCTGTTTGTTTGACTAGCCGTAACAAGCCGATACCCGTTCTAAATATCCATCTCTTTTTGCACCCGGTCCCTCCTTGGCACTAAAATGATAAGAGTGAGGCTAAAAGCCTAAGTTCAGTGATAGGTGGACTAAGGGAATATGAGGCATAAGCCTAAAGTGGGGTTGAAGTAAAGTGCCTAGTTAAAAGATAGCTGTGTGGTAAGTAAAAAAAAAAAAAAAAAGAGCAGCAACCAAAGAAAAAAAAATGTGTGTAGAGAAGTAGAATCACAATAAAACCACACCAGGCAACAAAAAAAGAAAGAAGGGAAGAAAACAAAAGGCAAAAAGGGTAAAAGAGAAAAATAAGATGTAGTGTTCAAGGAGGGTGAGTCACTGTTATCCAAATATCTATCCTACCCGTCCCCAAGCCTACATTACAACCTTGAAAAAATCCTAGATCGATCACGACGAACCGTCCAAAGTCATGGCGTCGAAAATAAGGGCAAGCCTATGGTATTTGCATGTATAGCTGTAGAGAATTTCTTTGTGAGTGTGAGTGTTTTTCTTCTCTCCTTTGACTTCTGTCCCATTCTGTGTGTACATATATGTTGGGACATTCTTTTGTCTTTGTGAGGGCATTAGAATTTGTTAAGTGACTGGTTTCCCGTGAGTCTTGATTCGTGTGCGCTATGGATTCTATGATAACTAGATGTCATAAATTGAAGCCTCATGGTTAGTTGCAACGAGTCCTTGATTGATTTTTGTCTTTTATTGGGAGAGTCATTGTGATACACTTGATATACGGAAGTTAATTGCCACAAAACACCGTGGTGACTTTGCTTTGTGATATCGAGACATTTGTGATCGTAGTTCGTTAGTTGATTTGCTTGAGGACAAGCAAAGACTTTAAGTTGGGGGTGTTGATGTGCCGGGATCTTGGTGCATCTAATGCTCTTTAACTCTAAGTTTTACTTATTTTCGAGCAAGTTTGTGTTAGTTTGATGTGTTTTATGTGTTGTGCAGGTATTTTGAAGTTGGAATGCTCGGAAAGCGAAAAAACGAGGAAAATAAGAAATCTGTTCTGATAAGCATAAGGACGGACCGTCAACATGCTCGACGATCTGTCAAATCGCCTCGTCAATAAGGTCATGCGAAGTAACAAAATCATCAGAGCATCATCAGATCGTCGACTTTCACCGTTGACATGATCGACGGTTCGTCGAAGTGCTTCGACGGTGGAGTTCTTGCAGATTGATAAAAGTATACTCAGATCGTCGATATGGTCATCGAGCATGTCGACGACCATCGAAGTGCAAAGACGACCCGTCGAAGTGCAAGCCGAGCTGGAACAGTCGAGATTGATTATTCCGAGTTTGACTTGTATAAATACCTGTTTAGGTTTTATTTTTTAGACATCTGGAGTTTTAGACTTGTAGTAATTACTTTTGAGTTGTTATTGCTTTTGAAGATTTCCAGACAATTACATTCATTGCTTTCAAGTTTTATTCGTAAGTTCAATACAATAATTCAATTATGCAATCTTCAATCTTTTATTGTTTTCTTGTTGCCATGAGTAGCTAAACATCTTTACTAAGGTTGTGAACCCAAGGATGGGTGTGTTGTGATTGGGGATTGTGAAAGATATATGCATAATGGATTGTTAGGATTTATATGTTCTTCGTTTTCATCATATAGTTAGTGGTTGCAAACATTAGCTAACGCCATAAACTTTAATTTATTTGGGAAAATAGCTAGGGTTAGGTAAGAACAAATAACAAGAACTCAGGGCTTTAAACCTAGTTTGATAAATTCACTTAGGAATAAGAGGAATTTACTTGGCATAATTAACCGTTCTTCATGCATACTTTCTTATCTTTGGAAAAAGCATAGAAAGAAATAATCTTTTCTTATTGGGAAATAGTTCAGATTCACATAGAGGTTAAGTGCATCCATACAAACAGTCCATTAGAAGTATATCAAGATCGATGCCCACGATCATACACTTTATCTAACGGGAACACAACCTTGGTTCTTTTACCCATATATTTACAACTTTAAATTTCCAGTCACTTTAAATTAGTCCACAACCCAAATCAACTATAAAACCCTTTTCTGGAATACACTAGGACCGCAAGATTAGTACAATACTTGTTTAGTAAACGTTTCACACCATATTCTTTGTGGGATTCGACCCCAACCTCGTTGGGTTACTATATTTGACAACGTCCGCGTCATACCATTAATCGGTGTAATTTGAGCGTATCAATAATCTAACATTAAATATAGATTACCGAGTTAATGCAACTTCCAAAAAATCATTAAAATGTGAATAATTCGATCGGAAGCCAGGACGTGGAGCTGAACCTCCAATTATCACCTATTTTAGATTTAGATAACATTAAGGGTAAAATGCCATCAAATTTAATACAAGTATTAGACCAAAGAAGAGAGTGGGGAGGAAAAGAAACTTACCTGAGAATTCATCCAAACAGGAAAAGGGCCAAAGTATCTCAACTCAAACCTAAGAAAGGAAAAAAGAAAATATTCCTCTTGATCAGCTCATCACAACTTTTAATCTCGCAAGAAGAAAACGTGCATGGTTGAGAAGATAAAGTACATTCCAATACTTCTAACAATAACTCCAACGATCACAATTCACAATAGCAACATATATAGCCGTAACATAATTTATATTATTATAGTATAACATAATCTATAGATACCAATATCTAGACGGGGTCCATGATTTAGGCTTTATGGATTTAATAATCTTTACGGTTTTAGCATTCCACCCATTATATATGTTTGAAGTTATAGCTTCATATCTATTACTTGTTTCAATTTTCGTAAATTCTTACACGTAAGTTTATGCTCCGTGTCGAAAATATACTGGGTTCAAATAAATTCGATACCAAATATTTTACATTCGCTTCTTCCGGTATCACGTTATCGAGCTTTATTGATACTAAAAATAAAAAATAATTGTGACAATAACAATGAAAGTGAAAATTAAACTAAGAATGTACTCATCCATATTATTTTACCTTCACGGCATCCTCAACACCTCTAAAAGCCTACTGGGTTTTCGGCTCAGTGTTTCTTTGAATTCAACATAGCCATCAAGCCCATCCGATTACGTTGTTGTTGAGATTGATACTGTTTTCTATGTAGGTAATTTGCTCTTGGTTAGATAGCCTCAAGTAATGCTTAGAGACCAAAAGTTTCAAAACTGATAAGAGTAAATATAGTATTCCAAATAAAACATCATATTTACTTAGCTTGGAATACCAAAAGTTGCTAGATTTTAATGTTGACAGACGTTTCTTAAAGGGAACATGGACACTTCATCTGAGAAGGGAATAGACTTGAATTGTGATTAATTAGCACGTTCTCTGAAGACTGTATTATCATCTAAATGCAAGTACATGAATTATGCCTTTTTATTTACCTGGTAATTTATTATGATACAGATTTATTGCTTACTGATATCTGAAAGCAAATAGTCTAATTTTGCAACCTAGGAGCTGAAAAGCCTTCCCAGTGATGTTGGGCCAAAAAATTGCATATATTTATTCATTGTTGCCTCACATTTTAATACTTTTATTAGTCTTTTGAGTGTTATTATAATGATTTGTGCTAATATTATATTTTTACTATGTAGGAATAAAGCGGTGTGAAGATAAAGAGATTTGGAACAAAAATGAATTAAAATGAAAAAGAAAAGAAGAAAAGAAAATAAAGGAGAGGCAAAGTGGGAGAGCGTCAATGATGGCCTAATCATTGGCCCTTATTGTTGTAATGAGTGGAATTTAAAGAAATCAAATTTGTAAGGAAGAAAGCAACGAATGAATTTGGCAAAACCACGTTACCTGGCAGCGATCATGCGACGCGGCAGTGCCGCAACTAATTCTCTTCTCTGAATATATTTTGGCTTTGTGCCACCTGCGCGACGCACAGGTGGCGCAAGCCTGCTATTTTTCCTTGTTCGAGTTGGATTTGGTTTTTAAAAGTTCATGTCTTTTGGTATCCTATAAATACATATTGTTTACTCTTAAATCGGTAACAATTAAATTTGTAAGTGGTTTATAGGATACGTGGTTAGATTAATAAGTTATATATAATAATAATATGCAAACAATAAATGTATATTGATGAATAAGAGATAGTAAAGCTTTAAGAAACCAAATTGCAGACTCTGAGAATTGGTCCGATTTTGAAAATAACTTCTCTAACCCGAGCCAATCAGTAAGAAGACTCCTTTCTCTCTTTTTCAGATTACAAGTATGATGAATGGTCCAAAACTAGCCCAAAACTAGCCCTCAAAATGAAGGGGGTACATTCCTATTTATAGCTACAAATAGATGGGCCTTAGTACAACCTAAAAAAGGCCTTTTAAGAAAACCCTAAAGTGGATAAGACGGCGTCCGTACGGATGTCAGCGAAAATGACGAAACGGTTAGGTGACGTGTAGCCTAGCCCGTAACGGATACTCCGAGCCTATGTCGAGTGTCTTGCCCTCAGGTTCAGGTTTTATGTGCTTATCAACATACCCTCGGTTTTGACACTTAGTTGGAAGAACTCAAAACTCCTCGGCCCTCGTTCCTTTCGATCTTATCCGAGACTAACGAACTCGTTCTTCTCCGACCTCACACCGGACAACTGTGATATTTACTCTGGTTTTTACCATATACAGATTGCTTTGGTTTTCTTGCATATAGATAGTCCCCACACTTCTCGGATCGAAGTTTCATCGAAGTGACGGGAAGTGGATTGATAACCTCGGTGACTTCCTTAGAAAGCTTCCCTTTGAAAACAGGCCGGAAATGATATGCCTCTTCATGTCACGTCTCTTTGACCCCGGACACGTGTCTTCTCTTGGTTGGACGACTTCGGTAATCGCCTCAAAGTTTCATCTATAAAAGGCACCACAGTCATTTTCACTTTTCACTTTTTATCTTTCACCTCCTTTGATCGTTTCTTTTCTCTTGCTCCTCTTGTTAAATTTTTTCTCGCGTTTCTGAGCTTCGATATTTTCCGAGAAAACTCCCATCCGAGGTCCCAAAATCCATTCAGTTTCTTGGAAAATTTTCTTTAATCCTTCATAACTTCATCCATTCCATCCCCAAATCTTCATATCTTCATATTTTTGTCTTTAAACCTTCATATCTTCATACTTTCATCTTCAAACCTTTATGTCTTCATATTTTCCATCTTCAAGTCTTCAAATCTTCACACTTCGATCTTCAACCTTATAAAATGGCAACGAACACCAAAGCTACTTCCAAAAATGTTCGCTCAGTTTCTTCTCCGAATACTGAGGTTGCCCCTAGCCCCGGGGGCAAAACACAAGCTAGCTCCTTTGAACCACAGGCCAAGGACATAATTCCTTTGAGATACAATTTCGACCATGAGTTCGTTGTCGAAACAACTATAAAGAAGTCTGATTGGGGTTACGACGTCAGGCGTTACCTCTCATCGATCCAAAACTTGTTGATCCCAAACGCACACGCAAGTATACGCAGTCGTACAAGTAATATAGGATTTTTAAGTCCAGATATCGTACCCACAGGGACTTATGATTAACTATTTACTTAATTAAACTAATGTTAATTATCTAAACAAGAAATAATATCCAAATTTATATTTATAAACTAAATAAAAATAAGATAAAACAAATAATGAACTTCAACCAAGAAAGAGTAGATTTTTATCGGAGAAGAGATAGATCTAGGGCTATGACCACTAACAATCCAGTTGAGTCTTCAAATTATTATACCTATGGGTTTGTAGTTGACAGGTTAATTATAACTTTATGAGTATCTTCCTAGTTGCTTACAAGCCTGTAGATGCTACTATAACACCAATATTCCTATGGTCATCAGAGGTAACAAGAACGCATTTACTACTCCGTATTCAACTAAGCAAGGCTAAAGGGTATATCCCTATCCTCAGTAGCAAATAAATTACTCGAACAAACTTTATTTATTCTTATTACGCATGCAAATTCCCTATCCCTAGTTCAATTCACACGCCACAGATAGTGCTCAACTATTTCGTCAAATAATCAAACAATTAAGACGAAGAATAAATAAATAACCCAAAGATGGAAATCAATAGATACCAACAATCATCAAACCACAACTTTCATGATAGCGTCAAAACCCTAGAACTAAAGAGTTTAGCTCCACATAGACATGGAGGAAAACCAACAAATCATCCGAATAAAAATGTCAAAATAAATATTACAGAGAAGAGAAGGTAAAACCCTGTAACTACGGCCTCCACGGTGGCTCCAAGCTCTCTCTAGGTCCGCAGTTCTGAACTAAGGGTTTTAAGTTATCCAAAATTATGTAAAAATCTGTCTTATGTAATATTTATAGGTATAGGAAAAATCCCAAAAAAAATAACTGAGTCCAAAAAGAATTGGAAGATAATTGTAGTCCGAAAATCCACTTGATGCATCACTGTGTATTCGCGTGAAAATTTGACGCCTCACGTTGGTTGCTGGTAGGTAAATTATAATTGTTTCCTTTACTTTTCATTTTTTTCTTTCCTTTTCTTTTCAATGTCAATCATTACACAATAAAGTGTCCATAATTAAGCCATCATTACGTCTCCTCCTCCTCCTTTCTTTCTTCTCTTTTCTTTTCTTTTTATTCCACTTTTTATTCAATTTTTGCTCCAAATCTCTTTATCGTCACACTACTATATTTATACATAATAAAAATATAATATTAAGCATAAAGCAATATAATAGTACTAAAAAGATGATTAAAAGTATTAAAATTGAGGAAATTAATAGCTTAATATATGCATTTTAGGCCGAACATCACCCCCAGCCCCGGGGGCAAAAATACAAGCTAGCTCCTTCGAACCATAGGCCAAGGACATAATTCCTTCGAGATACAATTTTGACCATGAGTTCGTTGTCGAAATGGCTGTAAAGATGTCTGATCGGGGTTACGACGTCAAGCGTTACCCTTCATCGATCAAAGAGGCGCACCTTCCAGAGTCCGAACTGAGTGTGGTTGGGACAACCGCCCTATAGAGATCATTGTTCCCAGTGATAATGAAGCAATCACCGACTTTAGCGAGGGGTTATTGTTTGTTTACACATACCCTTTTACTTTCAAGCTTGACCCTCCAATAGACCTGGTCAAATTGGTCCAAATGTTGGAGGATCGTGGCCTGCCTTTACCTTTTAGCCAACAATGCGAATGTCGAGTTCATCCTGCACCATCTGGTCCGGCTATATTGCCCGAGGATCTTTCGTGGCGGAGTTATAAAACTCACCAAACGAGGGAAGAACCCCATTCTTTCCTGCGTCGATGAGAATAGAGAACCGGGCTAGTATGAGCATTTTGTTTGGGTCAGAATTGCAAAAATTATACCGGAGAAGTTCATGCCTTTTCCCGAGAGGTGGAACGACAGACGTAAGTTTATAGGGCTTACCCCTTTTTATGTGCCTTTGATCATTTCTCTAACTATCTCCGATGTTTCGGCTGAAGGATGGGTTCTGGAAGCGATATGTCAATTCCCTAGGTGGATCGAGAGTATCATAAGCCAACATCCGCATCAAGAGCATACATGGAAATATCTGTCCCACGACAAGTGGGTAGCATAAAATCATGGTATCCTACTCTTTCCTTCGCTTTTGTGTTATTTTTCCTTTTGTTCAACTCCTTTCTGATCCAAACCATTTTGATATTCAGGTTTGGCAAGAGGCTCTTCGACCCCATGGTCGGCACCAGCAGATGAACTATAGACGTCGAGTTCAGATTTTGATATTTCAGAATCAGCACGGCTTATAGCTGAGGCTGAAAAGAAGAAAAAGAAACCCAAGTCCTCCAAGGGCCATAAAAGAAAGAAGAGTTCGAAGGACGCAATGGGTGTATTCGGAGCTCGAGGTTTGAGGGATGAGCCTGATGATGACATCTGGGTCACGAGAATTAGCTCAGACCCTTCTATTGCTACTACCGAGGCTGAGACGACCCGGAATAAGAGCGCCGCAGTTAATCATCCCGGCTCTGCTATAGGTGGGGAAGCTGAGACCCCTTTGCCTCCAGTAACCGAATATCTCCAAGCCCTAATTCCTTTAAAGGTCGTCGAGATGATCGACGTTATGGGAAACACTTCCCTTGAGGTAGAGCCTTCGGCAAAAAAGGCCAGACGGGCCGCAACAACTTCACCACCTCCTCCTTCTCAATCCTCGGAGCAAGAGAGTTTTGATCATATGCTTTCCGATGATGGGTCCGCTGATAATGTTCCCACAACAGCAGAAGCCTCCGGGTTCGGTCACCTCCCTATTCCACAAGTGTCGAGGAGGGCTACTCGATCTACTGAATTCGGCTCGAGGTCTCGACTTGTAGATGTTTTTCCAGCTCCAAGTGTAGAGCCAAGGAGGAATAGGTCGACCATGGTCACCATTCCCGAGGACTGTAAATTTTTGTCCCGCCTTGGGGGGTGGCCAGTTATCTCTTACCTCTTGTGTCAGAGTCTGATAAGGAAAAGATGATCGAAACTCTCGTGGCAGTGCCTTCTCAATGAGAGTATTCATGCTGGCAACCGGGTGAATATTTTTCTCCTTTTTCCCTTCCAATAAGTTTCATTTTTTTGGGTGTAATCTTCAATGTTTGCTGATTTCTAACTTTGTTTCTTTTTTTTTCTTTCTCTTTTTGTAGTCTGCCGTGCTCGAGAACGAAGGTTTTCTTCAAGCCCAGCATGAAACAGTTGGATCCTCAGAGCCGAGAGATTGAGAAGTTCAAACTTCTCCTTCAACAAAAAGAAGATCAGTTGAGCCAAATCGTCAGTCCTCCGACCCTCCGAGCCGAACTCTAAGCAGCTAAGGAGGAGAACCTTCGATTAAAGAATGAGCACAATGAGTCGATCAAGAAGAACAAATTCCTGAAAGAGGACAATAGGCAGCTCAGCCGGGGGAATTCTGAGCACATTTCAAAGCTCGGTGAATTAGAGGCCACCATTGCCTAATTGAGGGAGGGGCTAGACTCCATTAAAGGCGAGGCTGCAAAGATGGAGGAGAGGTTTAGGCAGCCCGAGACCAAAAGGGCCGCTGAGAAGAAAACCTTGAAGGTTGCCCAAGAGAAAGCCGAGAGTTGAGCCTGAGCTAATGAGAAACTCAAGAGTGATCTCGAGGCTGCTATTCGAGCCAATGCTGCACTTCAGGCCGAGTTCGCAACTTCTAACCACATTCAACAATACCATGAGCTAAATGAGGTCCGAGCTCCAGGTCAAATTCAAAAAGGCTGAGGATGACCTGGAGGAAGCTGGTAAGGAAGTTGAGGCCACCGAAGCTCGATCTATCCTTCTAATAGAATACGAGAAGTGGAAATCTCGAAGGTCTACGCTTGAAGCACTCAACGAGGCATTACGGATATAGCTGCTCGGATTGCCGAGGCAAAGGAGCTCGAGGATAAAGCCAAGAAAACACTCGATGATAGTTCCGAGGAAGCTCCTGTAAAGTCTAGCTCTAGTGACTCGAGTTCTTCTTCGGCAGATTAATAGGGTTAAAGGACTTTTTTTTTTTTAAAATTTTTTGTAAATCTTTACAAGGATAGGCCTCGGCCCTTTATGATATAAAATTTACATGGGCTTTCTCTTGCTAGTATTTCTTTTGATCATTTCTGATACTTAGTCATATGAGACTCGAGTTAAACAAACATATCCTTGAGTCGAATAGAATTTATGATATTGTTTTTTTTTTAAACAACTTAGGTTCGACCTTGAGCCCTTAACAATTTCCGTTTTATCAAACGAGCAGTAGATAATTTCACTTTATAACGAAAAAATGAGCCAACTTAACTTATGAGTTTTGGGCTCTGCTTATACCGGTTTCTTTTCATCCAATATCTTAATGAGGGCTTGTCCGCGGGAGCCTTTCTATGCTTTGTGAGTTCGGACATCTTTGAACCACTTTAGGCATATGAGTCGAAGTTTTAAATTACTCGACCTTTTTTTCGACTATTTGAAGTCTTTATACGTTGGGCTTGGTTAATTATTACCTTGGTGCCTTTGTCTATTTTATGACGGCAGTCCCCTATCGAGGGTAGCCCATGGGCCTTAACAAAAAGTTACTATCAGATACTTTCATAAGAGGGCATATTTGATACATACTTTTACCAAAGTATTTTTCTTCATATTCAGATAATTTCCTCATACAAGAAACTAAGGACTTCAGTCAACTCCTTCTGCCTTTTGCCGTAGCAAAACTATCCGAGCACGATTCATTCGATCATTTGGCCCTTATAATGAATCCTTATGCAGAAGTTTTGGTCGACACAAAACAACAAAAAGTGTTTCGACTTTAACTTCACTCCTTACTTCGTTTCTTTGAGTTTTCTTTGATTTTGTCATTCCTGCCGAGGGTATCATAGTCTCCTAGTGTTTTGTGGGTGAAGCATGAGCAGAGAAACACTATAGAAAATGACTTTGTACTTAGCTGGTCTTCGAGTCCTCAGCCTTAGCTTGGTTTTTGAATGATAAAAGTAACTCATTGTACATCGTTGCCTCATGAAAAACCTTGCTGGAAAACCCACTTCGGGATAAAACCGAGCTAAGGAAAAAGGAGTGCAACACGTGTTTTCAGACCTAATTCTACTTCTTTCGAATTTCGCTCCGGTTTGAACCTGCAAGGAAAAGGTGAGAATTACTGAAATTCACAAGCTTATACCTCAGCAATAATATTTTTTCAAGTGTGCCACATTTCAATTGTTGTGTAGCTATTGACCGTCTCCAGTTTCTAGTTGATACGATCCTTTGCCGGTTATTCAGGTTATTTTATACGGTCCTTCCCAGTTCGGGTCCAATTTTTCATCATCGAGATTCTTAGTGTGCAGGGTAATTTTTCGAAGCACTAAGTCCCTAACTTGGATATGTCGAAGGTTTGTTCTCCTATTGTAATATCTCCCCATTCGTTATTTTTGAGCTGCTAAATGGACCAACGCATTTTTGTGAAGTTCGTCCGCTAAGTCAAGCTTCATGGCCATAGCCTCTTTATTTGACTCGTTCGTCGCATACCGGAATCGTAGGCTCTATTCTCTAACTTGCACGGGAATCAATGCTTCCGCACCATAAACCAGAGAAAATGGTGTTTCACCAGTACTTGACTTCGATGTTATTGTGTAGGCCTGTAGTACCTCCGGTAAAATTTCCTTCCATTTGTGCTTCGACGACTCTAGTCATTTCCTTAAATTTTGAATTACGGTTTTATTTGTCGACTCGGCCTGACCATTTGCACTGGGTGATACGGAGTTGACAAAATCTTCTTGATCTTCAATCCTTCAAGGAAGTCATTGACCTTGTTACCTATGAACTGTTGACCGTTGTCGCAAGTTATCTCGGTAGAAATGCTGAATCGACAAACGATATGGTCTGAAATGAAGTTATTGACTTCCTTCTCTCTGACTTTCTCGAAGGCTTGCGCTTCAACCCATTTGGAAAAATAGTCAGTCATAAACAGAATGAATCGAGCCTTACCAGGAGCCCATGGCAAAGGACCGACAATGTCCATTCCCCATTTGATGAATGGCTAAGGGGATAGGACCAGATGTAGCAACTCTCCTAGTTGGTTTATCATTGGTGCGTGGCTTTGGCATCCATCACATTTTCGGACAAAATTTTTCGCGTCCCCCTCCATCCGATTCCTGTAGTATCTTGCTCTGATTATCTTTCGGACCAAAGCTTCGGCTCCCAAATGATTGCCGCAGGTTCTTTTGTAGACCTCTCGCATTGCATAATCCATTTCTCCAGGCCCCAAGCATTTAGCCAAAGGTCTGTATAAAGATCGACGGTTCAGCTGGTCATCGACCAAGCAGAATCTAGTAGCTTTGGTTCAAAGGGACCTTGACTCCTTAGAATCTGTTGGGAGCTTTCCATCTCGCAAGTAGTCTATGTATTTATTGCGCCACTACCATGTCAAGCTCATTGTGTTTATTTCGGTGTGGCCATTTTCCACTACCGAGTGTATCAACTGAACGACCATGCCGGAATTGAATTCCTCCACTCCGACTGACGAACCTAAATTGGCCAATGCATCTGCTTCATTGTTCTGTTCCCTCGGTACATTTTGCATAGTCCATTCTTTGGACCGGTGTAGGATTACTTGAATTTTCCAGGTATCTCTTCATTAATTCGTCTTTGACTTCGAAAACACCGTTGACTTGATTCACAACCAGAAGGGAATCACACTTTGCTATGATGACTTTAGCTCCTAAACTTGGAGCCAATTCCAAAAACCTGCAATCATAGCCTCATACTCGGCTTCATTGTTAGTCAATTTCAAAGTTCTGATTGATTGTCGAATAATATCGCTTGCGGGGACCTTAAGAGCAATTCCTAATCCAAATACTTTTACGTTCGATGCTCCGTCCGTGTACAGGGTCTAGATCCCTGCGATTTTTCTTGAGGTTAGCAAAAGCTCTTTTTCTACCTCGGGAACCATTATAGGTGTAAAGTCCGCTACAAAGTTGGCTAAAATTTGGGACTTAATAGCCGTTTTAGGTTTACACCCGATGTCATAACCGCTTATTTCTACGACCCATTTAGTAAACCTTCCTAATAACTCCAGTTTATGCATGATATTCTTTAACAGGTATGTGGTTACTACACATATGGGGTGGCATTGAAAATAAGGTTTCAGTTTCCTAGAAGCACTTACCAAAGCTAAAGCCAATTTTTTCGGGTGAGGATAATGTGTCTCTGCATCCCCAAATGTTCTACTCACATAATAGATAGGGAATTGCGTGCCTTTTTCTTCTCGGACCAAAACGCCGCTTACCATGATACTGCAAGGTAAAAGAACAGCTGCTCGTCTGCCTTCGATGTGTGCAGCAAAGGTGGGCTCGACAAGTACTGCTTTAGGCCTTCCAAAGCTTTCTGACATTTCAGTGTCCATACAAAGTCATTCTTCTTCCTTAGCAGTGAAACGAACAGGTGACTCTTCTCCGAAACCCTTAAAATGAATCAGCTCAGAGCCGATATTCTTTCGGTTAACCTTTGCACTGCCTTCATGTTGTTAAGTACTTTGATGGCCTTGATTTTGTTTGGGTTGATTTCAATTTCTCAATTCGACACCATAAAAACCAAGAACTTGCCCGATCTAACTCCAAAGGCACACTTCTCTGGGTTCAGCTTCATGTAGTATTTGCGAAGTATGTTGAAGGTTTCCTCTTCCTTGACGAAGGCATGCTTCACTTAGGCCATCGGTCTCCTTTTGTATTTCACCAATTTTGTTTTATTGATGCTTAACTCATGCGTTGTTACCTCCGGTGGTACACTTGTCATGTCTAAATGGGACCAATCAAAACAATGCCTTAGCTTGAAGAAATTCAATTAATTTACTCCTGATCTCTGAGGTTAACCCCGTGCCCAGGTATACCTTTCTGTCCAGCAAGTGTACTAACACGACAATATGTTCCAGCTCTTCTACTGTAGACTTGGTTGCGTCCGAATCATCCGGTAGCACGAACGATCTGGGCACACCGAAATCGTCTTTTTCGAAGTTCAGAATCATCTCTTCCATTTCTTCACTTGAACTGACCGAGCCTCCAGTCTTTAATTGTTATTTAGTATCTTTTCCTTTGGTTGATTCAACAGGTTTTATGAATGATTCCTTCTATGAGTGTGTGTGTGTGGGGGGGGGGGGGGTTGTTTCTTCGATCGTGAATATCTGCCTTGCCACAGGTTGTTCATATGGACCATTTTTTATCCCTTCCGATGTTGGGAACCTCAACATTTGATGTAATATCGAGGGTATTGCCCTCATGCTATGAATCCACGGTTAGTCGGGAAACGCATTGTACTTCATCTCCCTCTCGATAACATAAAACACCATTTGCTGAATAGTCCCGGTGATATTTACCGACAAAGAGTTTTCTCCCTTAGTAGTTTCACTCGCCATGTTGAATCCGCTGAGAACTCGAGCTGCCGGCACAATTTGATCCAATAGCCCCACTTATTCTACCACTCTCCATCAGATAATATTGGCCAAACTACCTTCTGCATCTTTATCGTTGAAGGAAATAGATCATTTGTGTACGTAGTCCCTAGTTCGTTTCTCTCGAACAATTGAAACCTCTATCCTTTTCATCATCAGACCTCATGGCATTTCTGTTCCTTTGATTATCATATTGATCACGTGTTGAGGCTCCATGGGCTTGATCTGCTTGTGATTTTCCCTTTCTTTGTATTGTCCTTTGGCTCGGTCACTTAAGAATTTATGAAGGTGACCATTTTTTAACAACCGAGCCACCTCCTTTATCAATTGGCGATAGTCCTCAGTTCTATGACCATGAGTTCCATGATGCTCACACATCATGCTTGGATCTCTTTGAGTTGGATCGGATCTTAATGGTCTTGGCTACCTTGTATCCTTGATATGGCCAATGGCCGAGACAAGATATGGGGTGTTAATATTGAAGTTGTACTCTGATAACCTCGGGCTATCCCTATTGTTGGCAGACCCATCGGTATCACCTCTGAATAGCAAACCTAGACTGGTTGATTCGCCATCAGCTCGCCTGTCACTCCTACTCGAATGATGACTGGGATCGCTTCTTCCCCTATCTGACCTAAAGCTGGATTTCTCCGGTTGAGCATACGGTTGGTATCTATCCTTCGGTGGCCTTATCTCAAGTTCAAAAGTCCTTATTGACCTTTCAGAATTCTTACTTCCGCTTATCAGGCCTGGGGACGTTCAAGTTGATCATCATCTACTCGAATCTTAGATTCGTACCTGTTATGAACATCGGCCCAAGTTACTGCCTTGTATTCCAATAAGTTTTCTTTTAATTTGAACGAGGCAGTAGAGCTATGGGGGTTGAGACCCTTGGTAAAGGCTTGAGGGGCCCATTCTTCAGGGACGGGAGGGAGTTCCATTTGTTCCTTTTGGAACCTATTCACAAACTCTCGGAGTAACTCGTTATCTCTTTGGGTAATTCTAAAGATGTCCGCTTTTCTTGCCTGTACCTTGTTGGCTCCGGCATGGGCTCTGATAAATGCATCTGTGAGCATCTCAAAAGAAGTGATAGAATGCTCGAGTAGAGGTCGTACCAGGTCAGCACCCTTTGGATACCGTTTCATCGAACTTTGTTAGTAATACTGATTTGATTTCATCTCTTCAACGTCGTTGCCTTTTATAGCAAAAGTATACGAGGTCACATGCTCCTATGGGTTCGTCGTCCCATCAAATTTCAGGATATCAGGCATTTTAAACCTTTTTGAGATCAAATTCGGGGCCGCACTTGGAGGGAAAGTCCTTTGAATGTATCTCTTTGAGTCCGGTCCTCTCAGGATTGGAGGCGCCCCTGGAATTTGGTCCACTGGAGAGTTGTACATTTCCACCCTTTTTTTAGTCTTGTTTAGCCAAAGTTTCAAGCATTTTCAGGACCTCGGCAGATGCACCAGACCTAGATCCGCTATCTCTATCAACGACCCGGTCTTCCTCTCGCCTTGGCTCGGTAGCCCGACTTGGCCCTGCCGACACTATTCTGTTGTCTTTCTTTTGGAGCTAGGCTATAGCCATCTGTTGTACCTGTAGCATTTCAAATATCAAACGTAAGTTAATTTCCTCCACGACATCCGACATTTTTTGGGCTTAAGGCAGAGTCGCTGAATTATTGCTATTTAAAGGCTCTGTGGCTGAAAGGCTGGCATTGTTCTGGTTGACGGTATTCTGGTTAAGGACCTCGGTTGATTTGACAACATTTGGATTGGCTGGATCAGCAGGGGATGCATTTGGGTTTGGCAACTCGCTGTTGTTGTCGTTTTGATCGGTTAGTTCGTTGTTGCTCACGTACCCAGATTGACCACTTCTTTCCATCTCGAAATTACATGAAATAAAAGATTTCAAAGAACAAGTGAAAGATGGAGTTGTAAATGAATCACCACTATTATCCTATGCCCCAAGGTGGGCGCTAAATTGTTTACCCTTAAATCGGTAACAATTAAATTTGTAAGTAGTTTATACGATATGTGGTTAGATTAATAAGTTATATATAATAGTAATATGCAAACAATAAATGTATATTGATGAATAAGAGATAGTAAAGCTTTAAGAAACCAAATTGCAGACTCTGAGAATTGGTCCGATTTTGGAAATAACTTCTCTAACCCGAGCCAATCAGTAAAAAGACTCCTTTCTCTCTTTTTCAGATTACAAGTATGATGAATGGTCAAAAACTAGCCCTTAAAATGAAGGGGGTACATCCCTATTTATAGTTACAAATAGATGGGCCTTAGTACAACCTAAAAAAGGCCTTTTAAGAAAACCCTAAAATAGATAAGACAACATCCATACCGATGTCAGCGCAAATGACGGAACGGTTAGGTGACGCGTAGCATGGCCCGTAACGGATACTCCGAGCCTATGTTGAGTGTCTTGCCCTCAGTTTTGAGTTTTCTGTGCTTATCAATATACCCTTGATTTTTTACACTTAGTTGGAAGAACTCACAACTCCTCGGCCCTCATTCCTTTTGATCTTATCCGAGGCTAAAGAACTCATTCTTCTCCGACGTCGCACCGGACAGCTGTGATATTTACTCTGATTTTTACTATATAAAAATTGCCTTGGTTTTTACTGTATGCACATATCCTACACGGTTTTGACAAAACTTTAAACCTAGAAAGAGCTTGGAGCCTTCGTGAAGGCCGTAGTTACAAGGTTTTATCTTCTCTTGTTTGTAATACTTATTTTTATGTTTTTATTTAGATGATGTGTTGTTTTTTCCTTCATGTCTATGTGGAGCTAAACTCTTTAGTTCTAGGGTTTTGACACCAACATGAAAGTTGACATTTGATTATCGTTTATATCTATTGATTTTCCATCTTTGGTTTTCTTATCTATTCTTGTGCTTAATTGTTTAATTACTTGATCACTAATTAGATACTATCTGTGGTGTGTAAATTGGACTTAAGAGAGGGAATTCACACACGTAATAAGAATAAATAGAGTTTGTTCGATATTATCATTTCGCTACTGAAGATAGAGATATACCCTTTAGCCCTACTTAGTTGAATACGAAAAAATAAATGCATTCTTGTTACCTCTGACGACCATAGAGATATAGCGTTATATAGCATCTACATGTGCTTGGTGAGTAGTTCGAGAGAATAGCATAAAGTTACAATTAACCCGTCAACTAGTAAGCCATAGGCAAAACGATTTGAAGACTCGACTTGATTGTTAGTGGTCATAGCACTAGATCTATCCTTTCTCCGATAAAAATCCGCTCTATCTTGGTTGAAGTTCATTATTTGTTTTCTTTTATTTTTATTTAGTTCATAAATATAAATTTGGATTTTATTTCTTGTTTAGATAATTAGCATTAGTTTAATTTAGCTGACGGTTAATCAAAAGTCTTTGTGGGTATGATATCTGGACTTTAAAACCTATATTACTTGTACGATCACGTATACTTGCGTGTGCATTTGGGAGCAACACCTAGTAACTGATCATTAGTATAGCCATTATTTACCATTTTAATAGGAATTCATTAACCACAAATTTTCTTAATTAATTTATCCAGGAAAAAAAATTAGTTTTAATTCATTAAAATATTGCTATTTAATTAGGTTTTTTAAAAAAAATTAATTTGCCCGATTAGGCTTTTATTAATAAATAAATGCAAAAAAGCAAATCGTCCGAATAGGCCCAAATAAAAGGCCCATTCCAAAATCTAAAAAACAAAATATAATAAAACAAATAAAAGCAAAAAAGAGATAAAAACTTGGAAGACTGAATTAGGCAACTCAGAGCTTCTCTCTAAAGTTGCCGCCGTTTCGAGGGCTTTCCAATGTTGTGAGTATAATGAAAGCCTCGTTTTGTGTTCTTACACACCCGTCGAGGTTCTGACTGACCTCCTGTGCTTTGAAAGTTGAAGATTGGCCTCAATTAAGCTCAGGTATGTTTCTAATATTCTGCTCTTCTGATTTTCTGTCCTTTTCAGCTTCTAACTCATGCTTTATTGTTCGGCATGAGCGGAATTTGCCTGCATTTCCAAGATCTGGGGCTTTGCTTTGCTTTTCTTGAGCTCCGACATACCTTCATCTGAAGAGAAAGGTAAGATCTAAGCCCTGCATATCTCTTTTGTTGTCTGATTGTTCCTTTTGTGTACTTTATATGTTGAATCTCTGTTGTTGTTCCTCAAATCTCCCTTATCCCCTGTATAAATAGCTTGTAGTGTGTTTTTGTTAGAATTCCTGCTATGTGAGCTGAATCCTTATGTATGGTATCTGAGACTTATCACTATTTACAATTTTCCTTAGTTTAACCTCCATGTCCATGAAAAATTCATATTCGGCATTCCACTATCTAGTGCTAGGTTAGCCAAATCATCGGCCAGTTGATTGCCTTCTCTAAGAATATGTGTGAACTTAACTTCTTTTTCATTCCCCATCTCCTTAATCTCATTAATCCAATTAGCTAGACTCTAAGGGGGTTTCCACCCTTCAGATAAGATCTTTTGAACAAACTGTGAATCAGTTTGAAAGATGATCTTATCAAAGTGTTTGTTTCTGCACCATCTGAAAGCTTCCAATATTGCTATAACTTCTGCCTCATTATTGGTGACATGCCCTATTTCCTCTGCCTTACAAAAAATTATGTCACTTTCTTCATCTCCGACACTAAAACCATTGGATCCTGTTCCAGGGTTTCCTCTTGATGCGCCATCAGTGTTGCATAATATCCACCCACTGGGAGGGGTTTTCCACACCATTGTCCTATGTTTTACCTTACTTCTGTATCCTTCCAGTAGCTCAATCATGTCCTTCCATCTGTGTGGGATTTGTTATATTGAAGGATTTCTAAATCTTACCAAGTCTCGTAATCAGAGGTACATCCTAAGAGATACATCTTCCCACAGTCTTTTTTCCCCATGCTTGTAAGCAGTCCTTCTTTTCCATAGTTTCCAAAGAATTATAGAAGCTATATCATAGTAAATTGGTTTCAATCTATTATGAGTAGATAGTTGCCACCATTTAACTATAATCTACTGTAATTGAAGTCCTTCTATATTGAAACCTGCACAAGAAGCAAAATAGGACCAAGTCTTGTTAGCACAAAAAAGACCTAGCAAAAACATGTTGTATTGTCTCCTCCTTAGGACTTGAACAACACCAACGTTTAAATGCTAGGTTAATATTCATCTTTTTCAACACATCATTCAATGTCACCTTAAACCTCCAACACCTCCACATGAAGAAAGATACCTTGAAAGGCAGTCCCTTCACCCACATGTATTTATAGATTTCATTCTCCTAACCCCTCAGTCTCAAGTATTCCCAGGCAGATTTGACTGAGAAATCTCCCCTACTATCCAGTATCCACCAAGGAGTTTTCTCCTCTTCTAAAATAGGAGGCTTGATAGTATTAATAATGTGAAGAACCATGTCTCCAGTCAGTATTATCCCCAGTTTCCCCACATTCCATTCCCTATTTTCAACTATTTCCTTCACATTTTGTATCCTATCATCAAAATTGTCACCTGTTGTAACATAATACAGAGCTTCCAGTCCTATCCAATTATCATACAAGAAAAGAACATTGACACTCTTAATTTACCACCAAATATGTGGTTCTATTAGATCTGTAGCCTACAACATCTTCTTCCAGTTTGGAGAACCATACCTCCATTGCACTGTTCATGCATTTTCTTTCCTACAATATTTGTTACTTAGAAAATTCCTCTATAAGGATGTTGCAGTTCTGAATTTCTACCATATTTTAAAATACAAGGCCATAGATAAATCACGTAAAGATCTAAATCTCAGACCTCCCTCTATTTCTGGAATACACAAATTAATCCAAGCAGACCAATGTCTACTTTTTCCTCCTGCAGTATTATTCCAAAACAAATTGTGCAAATAGTTTATGCATCTGTTTATGACACTATCTGGGGGATTCAAAGCTAAATGTAAATACACCGTCATACCTTGTAGTACATGTTTGATTAGAACTGCCCTTCGCCCAAAAGATAACAGCTTCCCTTTCCATGGCTGGAGTCTATTCATTATTTTAGTCGGAATAGGATTAAAATAATCCTTCTTCTTTCTACTATAAAAAATAGGACATCTCAAGTATGTGAAAGGAAATTCCTTTCTTCCAATCCCTGTATCCACTTCCATAATAGCCTTCACATCTCCAGTTACCTTGTGATGAACATACACTGAACTTTTCTCCTTATTGATCTTCTGTCCCGAAACTTTCTCATAATCCTCCAGTACCCCCATTTTCATTTGCAAGGAAATGACATCTGCTGATATAAAGATGATCATATCATATGCATATGTCGGGTGATTAATTTTAGGGCTCCATTTAGGCAGCCAAAACCCTTGAATTGTGAATGTCGATGTAATTGGTTCAAGTTTCTTGACAATACTTCTGCAACCCAAATAAATAAAGTAGGGGATAATGGGTCCCTTTGCTTTACACCCTTAGTTGACTGGAAGAAACCTTGTTGTTGGCCATTTATGAGAATAGAATACCAATTGTTACTGACTATTCTGAACACCATATCAACAACCATATGTGAAAAACCCATCCGTCTCTTGACTTTTGTTAAGAACAACCATGTGACCCTGTCATAGGCCTTTTCTATGTCTAGCTTAATAACCACATTTGCACTCTTGGTTCTCAATCTAATGTCTGACATAATTTCTTATGTCAATAATACATTTTCCACAATGCTCTTTCCTTTCACAAAACCTGCTTGATTAGGAGAAATCAACTTCTGAAGACCATCTGCCATTCTCTCAAGAATCAGTCTTAAGAAAACCTTATTAATGAAGTTACTCAAGCTGATTAGTATCATGTCTGAAAAAGTGTTGATTAAATCCTTCATTGCCAATAATACAAGATTTGTACGGGTTACAAATCTTGGCAGCTCTGCACCACAAAAGAAGCTTTTAACCTTATTTGTAACATCCTCCCCAATAATGCTCCAGCAATGTTGATAGCATAAGCTAGTGAAACCATCAGGTCCCCCTGTACTTTCTCCCTTCAGCTTAAAAACAATCTCTTTTACCTCATCTTGCGTTGGCATCTCTGTTATTCTCCTATTCTGTTCTTCAGTGACCAGTTTTTGAACATGCTTTAGTATATCAAAGTTACCAGGGTATGGTTCCTTTTCAAACTGATCCTTGAAAAATCTAATAGTTTCAGCTGCTATGTCATCCTTCTCCTCTAACTATACCCCATTTTGGTCCTGTATTCTTTTATGGTGAAGCCTCTTTCTTCTGCTCTGAACATAGATGTGAAAGAATTTTGTGTTCTTATCTTCATAATCAAACCACTGCATCTCTGATTTTTGTTTTCGGAAAGCCTCCTCAAGATGCAAATATCTATTCAATTATGCTTAGACTTTACATAACTTCTACCTATTCTGAGGAGAAGGATTGATTTTAAACTGTTCTTCATGCACCTTTATACCATCCTCCAGCGACTCTATTTCCTGAAAAATGTTCCCATAAGTATTCTTACTCCATGCCATCAAATCCGCCTTCACCTTTTTCATCTTATAATGGAATAATATGAAAGTGTTTTCCATGAAATCTGCCTTCTAGTGTTCCTTAATAGTGTCTAAGAAAGAATAATGTTTTACCCAGAAGTTAAGGAATTTGAAAGGCTTCTTGATAGGTTCCATATTCCCAGAATAAGAAATTAGCATTGGGGAAAGATCAGAACCAGTTCTAATCAAGTGCTCAATTTCAATGTTTGGATATACATTCTGTATCAAAAGGTTCCCCAAACATCTGTCCAATCTTTTAAAAATGCAATCACTCCCACTCTTTCCATTCCACCATGTGAATTTACTCCCTTTAAAACCTAAATCATACATCCCTCAATTCTAGATGCAAGACTCGAAATCCTGAGTTTCCTGTATACTGACTGGTAAGCCTCCATATTTTTCTTCTTATGATGTTATCACATTGAAATGCCTCCTATCATCCATGGTATATTTAAACTATCTGCAAGCTCTTCAAGACATTCCCGTAACTCCAGCCTCTCCATCTGAGTGCATTTAGCATATACCACAATAATCATCAGCCCTTCTTGCACGCCTTGCATAGTAAGTTTCATAATGTGTTGGATATGATCCAATACAATTTCCACCTCAAACATATCATATACAAATATCCATATCTTACCAGATTCATTTAGTATAGCATGATGCATATTTATCTGTCTTCTATAATCCTCCAGTGTACAAGGATCTTGGAAAGGTTCTAGAATCCCAATAAAACCAACTTTGTATTTCAAGTGCATTTTTATTTACCTAGGAAAGGATTCCATGGTATTTACTAACCTAATATTCCATATCATAACATTCATCATTAAACATTAGGTTTATGCAAAGCACTTCTAGTTTGATGCCCAATCCCAGGTGGAACACTTGTGTCCCTGTGTGTTTTCTTTTTGCCTCTTCCTAAACCTTTGTAACACTTTGGGGATATATACCCTTGCCTCATAGCTTCCTGATAATGTTGCTCGAAAGACTGCCCATCTAGATCCTTTCTACCATCTGATGCCTGAAAATCCTTACAATTTTCCTCTTAGCTGCCTCATTTCTTATTACTGTTGCTATTTCCTCCCTTCTTTTGTTGTTGTGGATTTTTGGTGACATTGGTTTGCTTTTGAAGTACAGATTCTATAGGCTTCTCCTGTCCAGTGTCCCATTTAACACTGGTGTCTTGCTCCTTTGTCTCTGTTTAGACTGTCCTGCTGATGTTCCCTTTCTTCGACTTGTATCTCTGATATGCTGCTAACTACAGTATCCCCTGCTTCTTTGGTTCCATCTTCTAGTAAGTTCCCTTTGTCAACCACATCCTCCTCATTATTTGTTTCTTCACTTTCTATACCTTCTTCTACATATCTTCGTTGTATTTCCTCTCCTTCTTTGGTCACTTTTTCTATGTCTCCATGCCCTTTTCTGGTCTCTTCTTCCTCTATTGTATGTTCAATGTGCTCTGGTTATGTTACAACAATGTTTTGCTCCTGTTGTTTATGAAAGCTGTTCTCAATCCACTCCTTAGTACCTATTGGCCCCTCTTCTTGTTTGTCAGTTACATTCTCCTTCTCCTTGCTTACTTCTGCACTCTGAATTGTTGTGTCTTCCTCCTTTCCATCCTCTAAGGCTGCAAAAGCATTACTGATTTGCATGATATCCTTATTGTTTTCTTTTTCAATCTCTGCAATTATCACCCCACACTTGTCTCTAACAAATCTATTATTTCTCCTTTTTATCCATTCTTGTTTCCCTGATCGTTCCATCGTCCCATATTATTTATTTTGGTTTACTTATTGGCCGCTTCCTCCTCTGCTTGCAGTTGTCTTAACTCTTCTTTATGGTTTTTTTTTTGCAGTTCTGGATTCAAAGCCCTGCATTCAGCCTCCCTATACCCTTGTAATTTGCAGTGTTTGCAGTACTTTGGTAAGTAATCATAATTTATGTTTATCCACTTTGATTTGTTCTTCCCAATTTCCTCATCAACTTCTTCTATGTTAATTCTACTGGGATGTTTTCCTAGTAGATCAATATGAATCTCGACTTTTGCACAACTTGGCCTTGTCCTGTTTGCTGCCAGGTCTACTGTTGGTGGTTTCCCAACTACAGTGGCTATTGAAAAAATAGCTTCTTTGGCAAAAACATTAGGAGGTAAGTCTGGGAAACTTATCCAAGCTATTGCAATAGATGTTTCTTTTTCTGGTTTAAACCATGGGTCCCATATCAATGGTCTCATCTGACAACATCTCTCTTTAACTTTCAGGTAATATGCTGAAGTAGACAAGAATCTCACATAGTCCTCAAATAAAGACAAACGGATCAAGATATACCTTTCATCAATAAGGCCAATCATGGCCTTTCCTTTGATGCCACATTGTATTGGCACGATATCTCTTAATTGTTTTATGTCAATGATGCCATAAGAAAATTTTCCCAGTACTGCATATTGTATATCTTCCTTTAAAATCATCTGTTGTATCTCCTTTGAATTCCATGTAATATATGGCTCTCCTTCTTTGAATTG
This sequence comes from Lycium ferocissimum, assembly GCF_029784015.1. Taxonomy (NCBI): domain Eukaryota; kingdom Viridiplantae; phylum Streptophyta; class Magnoliopsida; order Solanales; family Solanaceae; genus Lycium; species Lycium ferocissimum. The sequence continues at coordinate 4,897,231 of NC_081350.1, forward strand.
GACAGTTTTGGCTGGGATTGTAATATGTGGTATGGTTTGAACTGGGGTAGTAGGTTTAAGAAGATTGGCATATTTTGGTTGTGATGATTCCTCGGTAGGCAAGATTTTAGGATCGTTTTTGGCAAATTTTTTATCTGGGGTGTTTGGAGTAGTTAGAGGTGGAAATTGGTATTGTAGGATGTTGTAGTTGTTATAGGAGTAGGTAAAGGTAAAGGTATTGGTGGTACATTCTCCGGTGGAGGCTGTCCTCCGGAGGAGGTGGCCATACGGCCAGTGGCGTTTACTTTAGCGGTAGGGTTTAGGTAGGTTTAGGTTTTAGGCTAGAGAGCATTAGGATAAGATTGATTTAGCAATGATTTAATTAGGTTTTGATTTACTGCAAGAGCAAAATTGTAATCTAACTTTGAAGGTAGGAGTTTTCCAGTTTTAGTATAATATGATATGATTCTCTGTGAACAAGTTCATAATGTGTGTAAGAAAAAGATCTTTAATAGGTCGTGTGTCTTTAGAAGTACTCTTCTTTGGCACCTTACAAAACCTCCCTTTAATGATATTATGTAACTAGTGTGTTCGGTATAATATCAAGTGTGCTTTATGTTTATCTTCGTCTTTCATTCTTTTTGTGCTTTAAAATATTTTTTGAAGAGTTTATCATAAATTCAAACACAAAATTATGGCCCATGGTTAGAATTTGAATGTTATCATGTGTTTGGAGTTTAGCATTTCGTAGTCATTCAAGATTTTGGCTACCTTTTTTTATAATGCAAATGGTCATTCCTTTTCATTCAAAATTCTCTTTCAAGTGTTTTTTTTCTCCCATTCACATTCTTTGTCTTGAGAAAAAATGTATACTGATATGAGAGTTATGGCCAAATCCGCACTGCAAAAACTGAAATTGCCATTTTATTCTCTCATTCTGTCTAATTCCTTGATGGTATGTTTTAAATCTCAGCCCAAAACAACTATGTGACCATGTTAGTATTCTAGCTAAATGACGTAAATTTTAGAACTACTATATTGTTTGTGAGCAGAATAAGATTTGTACATTATCAGCAGAATAAGATCTAAATACATGAGAATGTATCTGGTACTAGATCAATTTTGAAAACTTATTGAGGGCATGCATTATCTCTGGTTTTTGGACGTATTAAATGTTAAATACTGACATCTAAACACTCTTAAACTTGTGAGAAATCATTTCGTATTTACTGTAACTGAGTATTATAATATGAAAGTTTCAAATACGCAGTTTCATTTAAAGTGAATTTCTGAGTATTGATGCTGCACTTCTAAAATCTGGTTTGAGTTTGAATCTAAATTCAAGTAAGGAAAACTGTTAATTGAGTTGTTTACCGCCCGAGATTCCATTTTGAGATGAAAACTGTTTGAGAAATTTTGAATTGAAAAGCTTGTTAAAATTTGGTTGCAGTAGAAGTTTAATTCTTTACATTGAATTGAACTTGCTTTGTTACAAATACTGTCCAGCTGGTTATCAGAGTTTGTAATTCTGTCCAATGCTTTGATTTTGAAAAAAAAAAATGGTATTCAATTTGGTTTCATTAATTTAAGGCCTGCATTGTTTTATCTTGATTGCTGCAATATTGAAGACTATTTTTAAAAAACAAAGATGAATTTTGCTCATTGGATCCATCTGAAATTTGTACCTATCCTTTCTCTGATGTCTGCCATAAAGTGAGTTTTGAATCTATTTCAGGTTCTTCAGAGGCAAGAAAAATTCATGGATTTACATTATCAAAAACTGTTTGGAATCTATCCTCGGTGAAGATAATTGTTGTGCAGTTTAATAGTCGTAATCAAGCAATTTGAAAAGAGGGTTTGGCAGCTATTTTAGTTCAACAAAAATACTTTTCATTTTAAATATTGGTAAGAACGAAGAGGATCTTATGTTAGCATCTAATAATGATGTCTTAAGTTAAAGGTGGACTAGGACAACGAAGGTGACTGTGGCCTAGGATTTAGGAGTTCGTGGATGATAGATGGAGTAAGATATGCATTGGGAACTTGCATGAAAATATGAGATATTGTGCTTAGAGTCGAGTCAGACTAAGACATGTGTTTACCCTAAAAAAGGGATAACAATTAAATTTGTAAGGAGTTAGTAGGATATGTGGTTAGATTAATTTATAGTATAAGGTAGTAGCAAGTAAATAGCAATATATTAATGAATAATAGCAAAGAAAACTAAGAAAGTCAAGTTAGCAAGTTCTGCAAATTGGTCCGGTCTGGAAGATGCTCCCTTTAACCGAGCCAAAATACTTGAGAAGATTCCACTGTCAAGTTTCTGATTATAAAATGTGTAGAATGATGAAAAGCTAACCTAAAAAAGGAAGGGGTGGTCCTCTATTTATAGATAACAACAAATGGGCCCTAGTACTATGTAAGAAAAAGCCTTTCTAGAAAAATCCTAAAATGGATAAGGCTGTGTCCGCACGGTTTGACACCCGTACTGTTGTCAGCGCAAATGGCGGAACGGTAATGTGACACGTGGCCTGCCCCAGAACTGATTCTCCAAACCTATATTGAGTGCCTTATTTTTAGGCTCGGGTTACCGGGCTCATTAGAGTACTCTCGGTTTTGATGCAGAGTTGAATGTACTCATGACCCCTCGGTTTTTGTTCATATCGGTTGTGACGACCATACTCTTCCTTGATCTCATATCAGGCGGCTCTAAACTTTACCCCGATTTTCACTGGATACAAGTTGTATCAGTTTTTACCATATACAGATAGTCCCCACATTTTGCGGATCAAAGTTTTACCGAAGAGACGGGAAGTGGAACAACTGCCTCAGTGACTTCTCCAATAAGCCTTTACTTTTTACTTTGAAAACAAGTGGGAGACAAAGCGTCCTTTCATGTCACGTCCCTCTGACTTCGGGCATGTGTAACCTTTCAGTTGGTCAGCTCTGTAACCGCTTTACGGTGGCGTCTCTTCATACTCCGGACACGTGTCCTCTCTTGATTAGACCACTCCGGTAACGACCATGAAATTTTCTCTATATAAGGAGTTGCATTGATCTCATTTCTTTACTTTTCACCCATTTCACCCTTCATTCCTTGATCATATTACTCACTTTGCCCTATTCTTGGTTTTATTTGCTCAAAATTCCGTGTCTTTGAAGAGTTGTTTAAGAAATTTCAATCGGGCTCCCAAAATCTTCTTCATTTTCTGGAAAATCTTCTTCATTTTCCGAAAAATCTTTTTCATCTCCAAATCTTCACATCTTCATATTTTTAACCTTCAAATCTTCATATCTTCAACCCAGAACTTCATATCTTCTGTTACACCTCAAAAATTTCCCCTTAGCGTACAAGTGAATGAACTCAGGAAGGGCACGATGAATACGAGGCTTGGATAAGCAAGAAATAGTAATTTATAGTCCTAATAAAGATTTCCAAAGACAGTCGAGTTAAGGAAAGAAAGTTGTTAAGGAAAGCGAGTCATATGTTGAGTAACGGATAAGAATTACGAGTATTTAGTTAATGGTGTATAAATGATGCCCTAAGGAAGAGTTATAATGTCCCTTAGATTGGTATTGAAGTGATAAACAAGTGTTAAGAAGGTTTCATAAGGATCGGAGATCAAACGAGTCGACGAGAACAATTCTCGGAAAGCTGGGCAACCTACGGCCAGACATACTGGCCGTATAAAAAGTATGGACCGTATGTCCAACCGTAGATTCAGCCCAGTAGAGCATACTTCACTGGACCAGATCTACGGCCAGACATACGGCCCGTAGAAAACATACGGACCGTATGTTGGTCCGTATAATCTCGTCGGGACTGAACTCAAATTTATATAAGGACCTCTTTCTCCTTTCATTTCATTTCATCTTCCACCTCCACACTTCAAGAAACCTCTAGAACATTTCCATACACCTCAATCATAAGAAATCAATAGAAATCAAAGATCAACAACAAGAATTAGAGTGAATCAAGTGAAGGAAACCTCATTAAAGCCATTCAAATCAAGAAATCCCAAGAGAGATGAAATAGGGTTTTGGTGCAAAAGGTGTATCACCATTCAAAGCTTATTCCTCCATCATCTAAGGTAAGTTTCATGATCTTTCTATGTGGTTTGAAGTATTTATAAGTTGAAACACATGGATTGTAGGAGAGTAGGGGAAATGGGTCATATATGTGTGAATAGAGCCATTAATGAGTAGTAGTTGAATTGAATCATGAAAATGGTTGTGTTGATGTTACAAATGCGTTATAAATGACGTTTAGAACATGAAATGAGTATTGTATGAGAAAGAACGTGACAATAGACTTTGGTCATGATTTTGGAGAATTGGAGTAGAATTGTGAAATGCGAATAATATAAATGAATGATGATTGTTGCTAGCGATATTGTGATGGTTGTTATAAATGTTGGGAGTTGATATGGAATATGGCGGAAAGTAGTATAAACAAAGGAAACGCTGTCCAATTTTCTTTAGCCTTAAGAAGTGCGTTCTTGTAATTACGTAGCTAATGACAATACGAACTCTCTTGAAGGTAAGGACGCAAGCGTTAAAGGAGAACGAGCAAGCGATAGAATAGTTAAGCGACAAAGGTATGTGAGGCTTAACCCTTCTTTCTAAGGCATGAATCTTATGCGTGATTTTCCTTCCTCTTCGTGAATTTCCTACATCCCAAAGACTAAAGGCCTTTGTTCATGAATGGTCATACGAGACAAGAAATGCGCTATGAATACGATGATGATAATGCTAAGCTTAAGTCTAGAGACTACAATATAATGTACCTACGAAGCTAATGATGTCGATTATGATCCATTAATGTCTTCTTCGTGTACACTCACCTTAAATGTAGTCCTTCCAAGGTGGAATATAACGATTATGGTTACTCCATAATGTGGTCGGGGGTCCACGACCTTACGTCACCCCGACATAGCTATAATTGCTTTCAAGTCCTAAGGTATGAATTGACGATATATGTATAATGATATGTCCATGAAATGAATGGTAGTGATGAGTCCATGATGATGTATGATATGTATGATGATGTGATTCCACCGTGCCTAATTGGCCGGGCATGTCACCGCCAAGGCGGGCTGCATACGATTCCACCCCGCCTAAATGGCAAGGCATGTCACCGCTAAGGCGGGCTGCTATGATTTCACCGAGACTAGAGGTCCGGGCATGACACCACGTGGCGGATATGATGGTTACCGGACGCCGGTTAAATGAGGTTTTATTGATGTGACGATGCATGTATATATATATATATATATATCATTGCTATGATAATGTACATGATGTGCTTATGTATGATAAATGTATATGAAATGTATCTATAATTTCAAATGTACATAGGTTGTATCCTCATCTCATGACTTATGGTATTCTTATTATGATTATCGAGTACGACGTCCGTTTTCTTTGTGCCCACAGAGCAAGGAGAGATCGTGCCGATCCATAGGAATAGTAGCCGATCGAGAGCGAGGTGCCATCGATTATTCGGTACATATATGTATATATATTCATGATTGGGCACAAAGGTCCTATCCCGTCCATATGTCTAGTATTCCAAGAGAGGCTCATAGATACGTTGGTAGTCGGTCCCATGGCTTTTATGTATATGTATGTCGTATATATATATATATATATATATATATATATATATATATATATATATATATATATATATTTGAGTAAATATGTTTTTAAAAAGTATATATATATATAAATAGCATTCGATGATTATGAGTACATGTTATTAATGAGAGCAGATAAGTAAACGGATGAGTGTCGGTGGTTTGCCCGGATAGCCGTCACCGTCGGGTAGTGGTAAAGTGGTATCGTGAGCTTGTTACGAGCCGTGTCTGGTGTGTTTATGGTGTGTTGCGCACCACGCTAATAAACAAGAAGCTACAGGCATTTAGGAAAAATGACCATCTTTCTTCTCATGAAATCGTGCGATAGAGCCGAGTATAAGATTTAATCCTCCCTAATGAGTATGTTGTGATTTCAGAAATGCCGCCAAAAGGAAAAGCTAAAGCCGCCCAGAAGGGCAAGACTACGATGAAAAGACGGGCAGAAAGAGAGCCGCCTATGAATATAGATGAGGGAGAATCACATCATGAGGCTTTATCTAATGCCTCCACTACTCCGCCTATTACGGAAGAGCAAGAAGGGGCTTCTGTTCCAGCTCCTATGCCTCCAGTTTCTCTACCGGCTACTTCGGGTGAACAAGTGACTGAGGCCATTAATTTATTGACACAGTTGGTTGCCGCTCGGGCATAACGGCAAAATCGCGGGCCCAAGTGATCTTTCGGCCTAGTACTAGAGCCCGTGACTTCATGAGTTTAAATCCTCCGGGAATTTTTTGGGTAAAAGCCGGATGAAGACCCGCAAGGCTTTATTGATGAAATGTTGAGAACGTTGCGGATTATTCATGCTTCCGAGACCGAATCAGTGGAGTTGGCATCATATAGACTCCGAGATGTGGCGGTTCTATGGTACAATAATTGGATAGCGTCGAGGCAAGAGAATGCGCCTCCTCCCGTGTGGCAAGAATTTGTTGATGCTTTCATTCGTCATTATTTGCCGCCCGAGGTCCGCCGAGCTATAGCGGATAGATTCTTAAACTTGAAGCAAGGTAACCTGAGCGCCCGAGAGTATAACCTTCAATTTAATTCCTTGGATAGATACGCTCCTACTATGGTGGCCGATACGGGAGATCGGGTGCACAGATTTGTGAGTGGCTTAGGGCCACATTTATTTAAAGATTGCTTAACGGCTTCATTGCAAGGCAATGGATATTCCCGAATTGTGCCCACCCCAAAATTTAGAGGGACAACAACCTCCGCAAAGGGTGACCGCGATGTTGATAGAGGGCAAAGCAAAAGGGCCGATTTATGGGTACGGGCGGTGATTATAGAGGGGGATCGAAGCACATATTCTAGGCACTCGGTGCCGATCGGTGGACGAGCGCACCTCCCCGATTTACAGCGAAGACCGATCGCTCCTATCGTTCGGGGCAGGTCGCAGTTCGAGGGCCCTATGTTCACGCTCTTTGGGAGATTACAGGGGAGACCACCAGTTCCCCGATGCAGCCAGTGCAGAAAATTGCACTCAGGGCCATGTCGCCAGGGCACAGATGCTTGTTATATTTGTGGGCAGACCGGACACTTGATGCGAGATTGTCCTTCGAGATATGGCAGAGGTGGGGTTCAGCCACGGGGATCGGCAAAGCAGTTTCTCTTATCACGTCCCAGGTAGACTCCCCAGACCCGTAGGCCGAGGTAGAGGCCGAGGGGGAGCATCTACTTGGGTGCCACACGGCCCGCTTATATGCTTTAGCCGGACGACAAGATCTCGAGTCCTCCCCGTATGTGGTTACGTGTACATTGTCCGTGTTTTCTATGACGTGTATGCATTGATAGATCCGGTTCCACATTATCATATATTACTCCATATGTTGCTAATCGTATGGGGTGAAACCCGAGCCAATTAAACCTTTGAGGTGTCTACTCCGGTTGGTGATCCCGTGATAGCTAAACAAGTGTATAAAGATTGTCTAATTGTGATATGTGATCGCCAAACCAAAGCCGATTTAATTGAGCTAGAAATGTTAGACTTTGATGTTATTAATGGGTATGGATTGGTTGGCCCTCATGCTATGCTAATGTTACGCCGAATGAAATTAGTTCGATTTTAATTTTCGGGAGAGCCCGTGCTTGAATGGAAAGGTAATACGGCAACTCCAAGAGGTAGGTTTATTTCCTACCTTAAGGCAAGAAAGATGATAGCTAAGAGCTATATTTATCATCTAGTCTGAGTTCACGATACGGAAGCAAAGTCACCAACTTTCCAACTGTTAGGTAGTGAATGAAGTTTTCGGATGTATTTCCGGATGAACTTCCGTGCCTTCCTCCGTAAAGAGAGATTGATTTCGCCATTGATGTGTTGCCGGATACCAAGCCTATTTCTATTCCTCCTTATCGAATGGCTCTGGTAGAATTGAAAGAGTTAAAGGCGCAGTTGAAAGATTTGCTCGAGAAGGGGTTTAGTAGACCTAGTTTTTCACCGTGGGGAGCCCCAGTCTTATTCGTGAGAAAGAAAGATGGCTCCCTACGAATGTGCATTGATTATAGACAGCTGAATAAAGTGACGATAAAGAACAAATATCCTCTTCCGAGAATTGATGACTTATTTGATCATTTCCACGAGTGCCAAATGGTTTTCCAAAATAGACTTGAGTTCGGGTTATCATCAAGTGAGGGTTAAAGAAGAAGACATTCCCAAAACAAATTTTCAAAACAAGATATGGCCATTATGAATTTCGGGAGATGTCGTTTGGGCTAACTAATGCTCCGGCAGTATGTTATGAATTTGATGAACAATGTGTTTAGGCCTCTCTTGGACCTATTTGTAATAGTATTTATTGATGATATTCTGGTGCATTCTCGCACAGAATCAGAACATGCCGATCATTTACGTATTGTTTTTGGAATCCTTCGAACTGGGGAATTGTATGCAAAATTTTCAAAGTGTGAGTTTTGGTTAAATTCTGTGACATTCTTGGGTCATGTTATTTCAGACGGTGGCATTCGAGTCGACACTCAGAAAATTGAAGCTGTGAAGACGTGGCCAAGGCCTACGATGCCTACAGAAGTCCGTAGTTTTCTGGGATTGGCAGGTTATTATAGAAGATTTGTAGAGGGATTTTCGCCTATTTCAGCCCCGTTGACAAAGTTGACCCAGAAGTCAGCTAAATTTCAGTGGAATGACGCTTGTGAGCATAGTTTCCAAGAGTTGAAGGATAGATTAACCTCAGCTCCAGTCTTAACACTTCCAGAAGCGCCGGATGGCTATGTTGTGTATTGTGACGCTTCTGGCGTAGGGTTAGGATGTGTATTAATGTAGCATGAAAAAGTCATTGCTTATGCTTTAAGACAGCTGTGAAAACATGAAAAGAACTACCCAACCCATGACCTCGAATTGGCTGCAATTATTCATGCATTAAAAATGTAGAGACATTACTTGTATGGCATGTACGTTGATATCTATACAGATCACAAGAGCCTTCAATATATTTTCAAACAGAGGGAGTTGAATCTGCGGCAAAGGCGGTGGTTGGAATTACTGAAAGATTATGACGTGAATATCTTATACCACCCCGGAAAGGCAAATGTAGTAGCGAATGCGCTTAGCTGCCGATCTATGGATAGTGTATGTGAAGTTCCTTCGGAAAAGAAAGAGATGACTCATGAACTCCACCAACTAGCTAATCTTGGAGTACGTCTAATTGATTTAGGCGATACAAGAGTTAGTATTAATAATTCCACAGTTTCTTCCTTGAATATGGAAGTAAAAGAGCGGCAATATGAAGATCCTCAATTGAATCATTATAGAGATATGTGTCATGCAAAAGAGAAGTCCCCATTTGAAACCTCTATAGAAGGAGTTCTTAGATACCGAGGCAGGCTATGTGTTCCGGATGTCGCAGAACTGCGTCTTCGAATCCTAGAAGAAGCTCATTATTCTCGGTATTCTATTCATCCAGGGATGAAAAAGATGTATCATGATCTTAAGTTGATATATTGGTGGGATGGCATGAAAAGAGACATAGCGTAATTTGTAGCCCAATGTCCAAATTGCCAGCAAGTGAAGGTAGAACATCAAAAGCCAGGGGGACTATTACAAACAATAGAAATTCCTACGTGGAAATGGGAAGTGATCAATATGGATTTTATTGTGGGACTACCTCGTTCTCGAGGAAAGTATGATTCTATATGGGTGATTGTGGATAGATTAACGAAAGCAGCTTATTTTCTTCCAGTCAGAACTACATACTCAGCAGAAGATTATGCAAGGTTGTATATCAAGGAAATTGTGAGACTTCATGGAGTCCCGATATCTATTATTACAGACAGAGGAGCACAATTTACAACCAAGTTTTAGAAATCTTTTCATGAAGGTCTAGGTACTCAAGTAAGGCTCAGCACGGCATTTCATCCGCAAACTGATGGACAAGCCGAGCGTACCATTCAGACCTTGAAGGATATGCTGAGGGCATGTGTCCTAGATTTCGGTGGTAGTTGGGACGACCACTTACCCCTAATCGAATTTGCCTACAACAATAGCTACCATTCCAGTATCCAAATGGCTCCGTATGAAGCTTTGTATGGAAGGAAGTGTAGATCTCCAATTGGATGGTTTGAAGTCGGAGAAGTGCAATTAATAGGCCCCGAGCTGATTCAACAAGCCGTAGAAAAAGTCAAGGTAATCCGAGATCGATTGTTGATAGCCCAAAGTCGCCAAAAGTCTTATGCGGACAACCGCCGGCGAGATCTAGAATTTCAGGTCGATGATTGGGTGTTTCTGAAAGTATCGCCAATGAAGGGGTGATGAGATTTGGCAAGAAAGGAAAGTTGAGTCCTCGATACATTGGACCCTATAAGATTATCCGCAAAGTGGGTCAAGTAGCTTACATGTTGGACTTGCCTTCAGAGCTTGAATTAGTTCATCCAGTATTCCATGTCTCAATGCTCCGCAAATGTGTTGGAGATCCCACAATGATTGTACCAGTAGATGATGTTCAGATTACAGAAAAGCTAGCCTATGAAGAAGTGCCTATTGCCATATTAGACAGGCAAGTACGGAAACTTCGGAATAAGGAAGTGGCTTCAGTTAAGGTTTTATGGCGAAACGACAACCGAGAAGAGATGACTTGAGAGGCAGAAGAGAAGATGAAATTCATATATCCGCATTTATTTCAGCCCCCGGAAGGGATATATGAAGAAACATCGAGATTATAAGGTATGTATACTTTTCTTTTATGCATATGGGTCGTGTGTGGCCAATTTATATTGTTGTTGTATTGTGGCCCTGTGAGGCAACGATATTATGGGTTGTTGTGACAAGATGGTAATGCCATATTACAGGGAAACTCTGGCGAAATTTTTCTAGAATTCCTAATGACTCAACATTCGAGGACGAATGTTCCAAAAGGGGGGGAAAATGTTACACCTCGAAAATTCCCCTTAGCGTATAATGAATAGACTAACGAAGGGCATGATGTATATGAGGTTGGATAAGTAAGAAATAGTCTTTAATGGTCCTAATTAAGATTTCCAAAGACATTCGAGTTAAGGAAAGAAAGTTGTTAAGGAAAGCGAGTTATAAGTTGTGTGTCGGGCAAAATTACGAGCATTAAGTCAATGATGTTTTAATAATGTTTTGGAGAAGAGTTATAATTTTCTTTAGATTGCTAATGAAGTGATAAACAAGTGTTAAGAAGGTTCCATAAGGATTGGAGATCAAACGAGACGACGGGAACAACTTCGGTGGAACTGTGAGTTCCACGACCATGTTCCACGAAAGACCATGATCCACGGACCGTGGATGGGTCCGTGGAACTGCCAGCAGAAATGGTGGCTGGCTGGTCATAAACCACGACCAGTTCCACGGCTAACACAAGGTTCCACGGACCGTGGAACTCCCGACGACAGAAATGTTTCAAGTCTTTAAATGTAATCCCCACTTCATTTATTTCTTTTCCACCAACGTCTTCCATCTGTCAAGACCTCTAGAACCTTTCATATATTTCATCCACAAGAAAACAAAGGGAATCAAGGATCAACAACAAGAATTGAAGTGAATCAAGTGAAGGAAACCTCATTAAAGTCATCAAAGTCAAGAAATCTCAAGAAAAGTGAAATAGGGTTTCGGTGCTAGAAGGATACTTCCACTCAAGGCTTGTTTCTACATTATCTAAGGTGAGATTCATGGTATTTTCATGATGTTTGAAGTGTTATTAAGTTAAAATACATGAATTGTAGAAGGGTATAGAAAATGGGTCATAAATGAGTGAATAGTATCATTGGTGAGTGGTAGTGGGGTTGAATCATGAAAATGGATATGTTGAGATTATAAATACGTTATGAATGACATTTAGAACATGAGACAAGTATTGTATGAAGAAGAATGCGCTAGTGAACTTTGGTCATGATTATGGAAAATTTGGAGTGAAATTATGAAATGCGAATAACGTAAATGAATGACGATTGTTGTTAGTGCTATTGTGATTGATGTTATGAATGTTGGGAGATGATATGGAATATGGAGGGAAGTAGTATAAAAAAAGGAAATGCTGCCCAATTTTCTCTAGCTTTAGTAAGTACGTTCCTATGATTGTTTAGCTAATGTCAATACGAACTCCTTTGAAGGTATAAACGAGTGCATTAAAGAAGATCGAGCAAGCAATAGAATAACTAAACTACAAAGGTATGTAAGGCTCAACCCTTCTTCCTAAGGCATGAATCCTATGTATGATTTTCCTCCTTTTTTATGAAATTCCTGTATTCCGAAAGGCTAAGAGTCTACGTTCATGAATGGTCATATAAGATAAGAAATATGCTAAGAATGCGATGATGGAAATGCTTAGTTCAAGCCGAAGAATTCCAGAAAGTATGATATGATGTACCTACAAGGTTAATGATGTTTTCTTCATGTATACTCACCTTAAACGTAGTTCCTCCAAGGTGAGATATAATGACTATGATTACTCCATAACGTAATCGGGGGTCCACGACCTTACGTCACCCCGACACAGCTATAGCTGCTTTCAAGTTCTAATGTATGGTTTGATGATATATGTATAATGTTATTAAATTATGGTAAGGCCACGATATGTCTATGAAATGAATAATAATGATAGAGAATATGATAAGTACGATGATATGATTCCACCGTGCCTAAATGGCCGGGCATGTCACCGCGAAGGCGGGCTGCATATGCTTACACCGTGCCTAGAAGGCCGGGCATGTCACCGCTAAGGCGGGCTACTATGTTTACACCGAGCCTAGAGGGCCGGGCATGACACCACTAGTGGGCTGCATATGATGGTTACCCAGACGCGGGTTCACGACATGATGATGTATGATTGATATGATGATGCATGTATGGTACGATGATGTATATGTGGTATGATAAGGCATACGCTATGATAATGCGCATGATATGCTTATGTATGATGTATGTATATGAAATGTATCTATACTTAAAAGAGTACACAGGTTGTATCCTCATCTCATGACTTATGATTTCCTTTTTATGTTTACTTCGTTCCTGCCTTACATGCTCAGTACAATGTTCGTACTGACGTCCGTTTTCTTTGGACGCTGTGTTCATGCCCACAGGTAGGTAGGGAGGTGATCCAGACTCGTAGGAGCTAGTAGCTGATTTGAGAGCACTCCATTTTCTGGAGGTGCCGTTGATTATTCTTTTGGTACATATATGTATATTCATGGTTTGGGCACGACGGGGTCCTGTCCCGTCTATATGTCTAGTACTCTCTAGTAGAGGCTCGTAGATATGTAGTGTGGGTATTATGATCTCACAATTTTCATGTATATGCTTGTATATATATATATTATTTTAATAGCCGAAGGGCTTATGTTTATAAAAGTAAATATGTTTCAGATGATGATAGATTTCTATGATTATGAGTAAATGTTATGAATGAGAGCAGATAAGTACAGAACGAGCGGTGATCGGTGGTAAGCCCCGGATACCCGTCATGGCTAGTAGCCCGGGTCGTGACACTAGCGAAGAGTATGAAGTATACGGAGTCTCAATAAGTTAAGGATGACATTTGATGACCTTAAGTAAGATTTCAAAGACATTCGATGTTAGACGAGAAAGTTGCCAAGAGAAGGCAATGCATATGATAAGTATCGGAAGAGGTTTACGAGTAATAAGTTAATAATGATTTAACGATGCTTTGGAGAAGAGTTATAACATCCCTTAGATTGTAAATGAGGTGGTAACCAAGTGTTAAGAAGGTTCCATATGGATTGGAGATCAAACGAGTCAACGAGAACAAGTTCGGAATCCTTTGGACATCATACGGCCAAACATACTGGCCGTATAAAACATACAGACCATATGTTTAGCCGTACTTCCAGCCCAGATTGAGACCCCTTTATGGACCAAATCTACGGAGACATACGGTTAGTATAAATTATACGGACCTCATGTTGGTCCGTAGAAGTTGGTCGGGTCAGAATGGAGTTATTAAATAAGGACCCAAGTTTCATTTATTTCATTTCATCTTTCACTCCACTTCTCTCTAAAATATCTCTCTACATTTATCCCACAAGATTACAAGATAAATTAGTGATCAACTACATCAAACTAAGTGAATCAAGTGTAAGAAACCCATCAAAGTTCATCCAAAACAAGAAATCTAAGTGAAGGTGAAACTAGAATTTTTCTCAAGTGGAGTGTTTGCACCCAAGGTTCATTCCTACACCTTCTAAGGTAAGTTTTATGTTTTTTCCATGTTGTTTAAGGTATTTGAAAGTTGAAACACTTGGATTGTAGAAGGAAATAGAGAATGGGTCATAAATGTGGAATAGTGTCACTTTTGAGTAAATGGTTGAATTGAGTCATGATTCTTGATACATTATGATTATAATCATGTTATAATTGATGTTGAGAACATATGATAGATGTCGTATATGACTAAATGAAATCGTGTGTTATGACCATGAATATGAATGATTGGAAGTAGATTGAGAAGTAAGGGTAATGTAGGTGATTAAAGGCTATCGTTATGATGTTGTGAATGTCATTAATGATGTTTGGGAGTTGCTATATGATATGGAGGAAGTTGTATAAATAAAGGAGATGCTGCCCAATTTTCTCTAGCTTTAGTCATGTATGTTAAGTCGTCGATTTCCTAATGATAGTATAACTCTAATGAAGGTAGAACGTGAGCATTGAAGAAGAACGTACAAGTGATAGAATAGCTGAACGGAAAGGTATGTAAGGCTAACCCTTCTTTCACAAGGCATGGTTCTTTGGCCAAATAATTATCCTTCTATGAGCCTATGATATTCTCCAATGATCCTATCTCTAAAAGCTACCAAGCTTATGATTCTCGATATGATACGATTGTACTAAGTTCCTTATATGATGAGTAATCCTTTAAGGATAGATGTTAGGAATGACGATAGTAATAATGCTAAAGATGCTTATGAGCTTATGTGTATATGTGCCCATGTGTGGCTACCATGAAACCCCGAGCTCATAGGGCCGGGTAGAATGTATAGATATGTATATATGTATGTATAATGCGCGCTCACCACTGCAGTTGGGTACGGATAACACTGAGCCTTGGTAGGGCCAGGTATGCATGACACTGAGCCTTGGTAGGGCCAGGTATGTGAAACACCGAACCTTCGTGGTCGAGTATGCTATATAAATGCTATGTATATGACATCAATATGAGTACAAATATGCTAAGTATATGTAAATGCCAAGTAAAGGCTATGTATATGCAATGTATATAATATGAACATGAATATGAATACGGAAATGGATACGAAAGGTAATTAAGTACGAATACGCATACAGATACGGATATGGATGTATGTACACGGATACGCAATAGAAATGGAATGTCCCTATGAAAGGCAAGTAAGTGTTATGACAATGATGCCATTACCTTCCATCTTATGCTATTTCATATGTCATCTATTATGCTTTCATATTGATGTTGATCATGCTTTATATACTCAGTACATTCTTCGTACTGACGACCTTTTGTTTGTGGATCTTTGCATCATGCCCGCAGGTGGCCAGGGAGACAGACTTGATCCATAGCTACATTTCTCAGGGACTACACAGCGGAGCTCCACTTCATTCGGAGCTACAACTTTTGGTATAGATTCTTTTGTGTACATATTCATGGGCACGGCGGGGTCCTGTCCCGCCTACATGTTATGATATGACGTATTATGCTTAGAGGCTTGTAGACATGTGTATATGGTTAGATATGTTTGGCCTTGTCGGCCTATATTTTGGGATATTATTTTGTTAGCCTTGTCGGCTTATGTACATTTATATGGGCATAGATGTTAATGATGATATAAGTAAATTGTCACCCAATGAGATTAGAATGATGGTGAATGTAAAGCATGATTGAGCTATGTGGCTCATCTAGATGTGACGTGAAAGTATGTTAAGACGTGCCTGGGTGGGTTAGCACAGGGTGCCCGTCACGGCCCTCCGGTTGGGTCGTGACAAAAAGTGGTAGCAGTGCAGTTCAGTCCTAGGGTGTGTCTACGAGTCGTTTCTAGTAGATTCTTGGTTATGGGTGTGTTGCGCACCACACTTATAAACAAGAGGCTGTAGGCATGTTAGGAATGAACGACCTTCTTTATTCATAAGAATCGTGCGATAGGGTTATGATATAAGAACTTCTTGCTTCTTAACCGTGTGTTGTGTATTTCAGAAATGCCTATAAAGAGAAAGGCTACAGCAGCCTAAAAGGGAAAGACTGTGGCAGAAAAACGGGCTGAAGGAGCACCGCCACCGGTAGTAGAGGAAAGTGAGTCCCAGAGTGCGGCTCAATCTCAGTCCTCCCGTTCAGTGCCTATATTAGAGGAGCGTGAGGGAGCCTCAGCCCCAACTCCAGCACCCCCGGTTCCTCCACCGGATGCTTTAGGCTAAGATATGAAAGAGGCCATTCATTTACTGACTCAATTGGTTGCTGCCCAGACTCAGCGGCAAAGTGCAGGGCAAGGTGATGGGTTGTTAGTGCAAGGGCCCGTGATTTCATTAGTTTAAACCCTCCGGAATTCTTATGATCAAAGCCGGATGAGGACCCTCAGAATTTCATCGATGGTATGTTGAGGACGCTTCGGTTGATACATGCTTCGGACACCGAATCGGTGGAGCTAGCGTCCTATAGATTGAGGGATGTTGCGGTTCATTGGTACGCAGTTTAGATGGCTTCACGGGGAGCCAATGCACCTCCCCCGGTATGGCAAGAATTTGTGGATGCATTTCTCTGACATTATTTACCTCCGGAAGTTCGGTGAGCTAGAGCCGACAAGTTTTTAAATTTGAGGCAAGGGAGCATGAGTGCTCTAGAGTATAGTCTCTGCTTCAATTTTTTGGCTAGGTATGCTTCGGCCATGGTAGCGGATATGGGTGACCGAGTGCACCAATTTGTGAAGGGCCTAGTGCCACATTTGATGGATAGATGCTTGACTGCATCCCTTTAGGACAATATGGATATTTCACGTATCCAAGTCTATGCTCAGAATTTAGAAGAAAGCCTACAACAACAAAGAAGTGAGCGTGAGCATGATAGAGGCATAACAAGAGGGCTAGATCTTCGGGTCCGATGAGCGAGTATAGAGGTGGGCACAGACAGCAGTTTTCGAGACATTCAGGCCATTCTATGATTAGTGCGCCTCCACGGTATTCAGGCCAGAGATTTGATAGATCTTCTTATCCCGGGCCCAGTCAGAGCTTTTTGGGATCTCAGTTCAGAGGTGATTCGGGTCAGGCGAGGCCACCCGTACCATGATGCTCCCAGTGTAGGAAGTTACATTGGGGTCAGTGCAGATTGGGTTCAGAGGTTTGCTATTCATGTGGTCGACCAGGCCATATTATGCGTAATTGCCCTTCAATTGGTGGTAGAGGTAGGACCCAGCCTTCAGGGTCGATAGCCGGATCTTCATCTTCTATACGCCCTATGGGGCCAGGTTCACATGCGCCAGTTGGCCATGGTAGAGGCAGAGGGAGAGTCCCCAGTTCTAGCGGTCCTCAGCACCGTATTTATGCTTTGGCTGGATGCCAAGATCTTGAGTCTTCTCCTGATGTGGTCATAGGTATATTATCGGTATTTTCTCATGATGTATATGCTTTGATAGATCCGGGCTCCACATTGTCATATGTTACTCCGTATATTGCGGGCCGGTTTAGAATCAAACCGGAGTCGATTAAACCTTTTGAGGTGTCCACACTCGTTAGTGAATCGGTAATAGCTAGCCGAGTATATAGAAATTGTGTAATTGTGCTTTGTGATCGTCGCACTATGATTGATTTGCATGAGTTAAAAATGGTGGATTTTTTATGTTATTATGGACATGGATTGGTTGGCTTTTGCTACGCCAATGTTGATTGTAGAATGAAAATGGTTCGTTTTCAATTTCCGGGAGAACCAGTTTTAGAGTGGAAAGGAAATACGGCGTCACCAAAGGGTAGGCTTATTTCCTATCTAAAGGAAAGGAAAATGATTACGAAAGGTTGCATTTATCATCTAGTGCGGGTTCAAGATGTAGAAGCTGAACCGCCGACTCTTCGATCGATCCCGTAGTGAATGAATTTCCGGATGTGTTCCCGGAAGAGCTTCCAGGCCTTCCTCCCGAGCGGGAGATTGATTTTGCTATTGATGTGTTGCTAGACACTAAGCCTATATCTATTCCTACTTATAGAATGGCTCCCGCAGAATTGAAAGAGTTGAAGGAGCAATTGAAAGACTTCCTTGAGAAAGGCTTTATTAGGCCTAGTTCATCCCCGTGGGGAGCACCCGTATTATTTGTCCGAAATAAAGATGGCTCTTTGAGAATGTGCATTGACTACCGATAATTGAATAAGGTGACGATTAAGAACAAATATCCTCTTCCGAGGATTGATGACTTGTTTGATCAATTACAAGGTGCAAAATGGTTTTCCAAGATAGATTTGAGATCCGGGTATCATCAAGTGAGAGTTAGGGAGAAAGATATCCCTAAGACAGCCTTCAGAACAAGATATGGCCATTTTGAGTTCCGGGTGATGTCATTTGGGCTAACTAATGCACCGGCAGTGTTTATGGATTTGATGAAAGATGTGTTCAGGCCCTTTCTAGATTTGTTCGTGATTGTATTCATCGATGACATCTTGGTGTATTCTAGATCCGAGGCAGAATATGCGGATCATTTGCGTACTATCCTTAGAGTTCTTCAAACTCGAGAGTTGTTTGCAAAATTTTCTAAATATGAGTTTTGGTTGAACTCAGTGACATTTCTGGGGCACATTGTTTCAGCCGATGGTATTCGGGTAGATAGCCAAAAGATTGAGGCCGTGAAGACTTGGCCAAGGCCCACAACTCCTACGGAGGTTCGTAGCTTTCTGGGCTTAGCAGGTTATTACAGGAGATTTGTTGAAAGTTTCTCTTCTATTTCTGCACCACTCACAAAGCTGACCCAGAAATCAGCAAAGTTTCAATGGACAGATGCTTGTGAACGTAGTTTCCAAGAGCTAAAAGATAGATTGACTTCTACACCAGTCCTGACACTTCCAGAGGGATTGGAAGGTTATGTTGTTTATTGCGATGCTTCAGGCGTTGGGCTAGGCTGTGTATTGATGCAACATGGCAAGGTGATTGCATATGCTTCAAGGCAATTACGAAAACATGAAAAGAATTATCCAACCCATGATCTTGAATTGGCTGTAGTGATTCATGCATTAAAGATATGGAGACATTATTTATATGGTGTTCATGTGGATATTTACACAGATCATAAGAGCCTTCAGTATATCTTCAAGCAGAAAGAGTTGAATTTGCGGCAACGACGATGGTTGGAATTGCTAAAAGATTATGATGTTGACATTCTATATCACCCCGGAAAGGCAAATGTTGTGGCTGACGCTCTTAGCCGCAGATCTATGGGAAGTTTGTGTGATGTACAACCAGAGAAAAGAGAAATGGCTCGTGAGCTCCAACAGTTAGCTAGCCTAGGAGTTCGAGTAGTGGACTCAGGTAGCAGGGGAACTACCATTCAGAATTTCACAGTCTCGTCGCTAGTAATGGAAGTGAAGGAGCGACAATACGAAGATTCCATGCTAATGCATTACAGAGATACACTCCCTCAGAAAGAGGAGTCATCATTTGAGATTGCAGGAGACGGAGTTCTCCGATGTCGAGGTAGATTATGTGTTCCTAATGTGGCAGGTTTACGCCACCAAATATTGAGAGAAGCTCATTGTTCCCATTATTCTATCCACCCCGGAGCAACGAAAATGTATCATGATCTTAAGTCTATATATTGGTGGAATGGGATGAAGAAAGATATAGCAGAATTTGTGGCTCAATGTCCCAACTGTCAACAAGTGAAAATCGAGCACCAAAAGGCGGGCGGATTATTGCAAGCTATAGAAATCCCAACGTGGAAGTGGGAAGTAATTAACATGGACTTTATTACAGGCTTACCCCGTTCTCGACGTAAGTGTGATTCCATATGGGTGATTGTGGATTGACTCACTAAATCAACTCATTTCTTACCAGTCAGAACGACGTATGTAGCAGAAGATTATGCAAAGCTCTATGTTAAAGAGATAGTGCGACTTCATGGTGTTCTAGTATCTATTATCTCAGACAGAGGAACTCAGTTTACAGCCAATTTCTGGACGTCCTTCCAAGAGGGTTTAGGGACTCATGTGAGCCTTAGCACGGCATTTCATCCCCAGACTGATGGACAAGCCGAACGTACCATTCAGACTCTTGAGGATATGTTATGGGCATGTATGTTAGATTTTGGAGGTAATTGGGATGATCATTTGCCACTCATTGAGTTTGCTTACAATAATAGTTATCATTCTAGCATCCAAATGGCACCGTATGAGGCTTTATATGGGCGAAAATATAGATCCCCAATGGGGTGGTTTGAAGTGGGAGAGACTAAATTGATAGGGCTAGACCTGGTCCAACAAGCCATAGAGAAAGTTAAGCTCATACAAGATCGGTTGTTAGCAGCCCAAAGTCGTCAAAAGTACTATGCGGATAATCGTCGAAGGGACTTAGAGTTCCAAGTTAAAGATTGGGTATTCTTGAAAGTGTCGCCAATGAAGGGTGTTATGAGATTTGGCAAAAAGGGAAAGTTGAGTCCCCGGTACATTGGGCCGTAAGAAATTATGCGCAAGGTAGGCAAAGTGGCTTACGAATTAGATCTACCTCCTGATTTGGAGTTAGTTCATCCAGTTTTCCATGTCTCGATGCTTCGTAAATGTGTTGGAGATCCTACTAGGATCGTCCCAGTAAATGATGTCCAAGTGACAGAAAAGTTAACTTATGAAGAATACCCATTGCCATATTAGATAGGAAGGTACGGAGGCTAAGAAACAAAGAAGTGGCCTCAGTTAAGATTTTATGGAGAAACCATAACCGAGAAGAAGTGACATGGGAAGCGGAAGAAATCATGAGATCCAAATATCCGCACTTATTTCAGCCACCGGAAGAGGGCCAAGATGAGACATCAAGATCATAAGGTATGTATGTTTTCCTTTTTATGCATTTGTGGCCAAATTCAATTGCTATTGTGTTATGGCCCTATGAGGCATTGTTATTATAGGTTGTTGTGACAGGATGGTAGTGCCATATTATAAGGGAAACTCTGGCGAAATTCTCGTAGAATTCCAGAGTGCTTAACATTCGACAACGAATGTTCGTAAGGGGGGAAGAATGTTACACCTCGAAAAATTTTCCGTTGATGCACAGTGAATAGACTAGCAAAGAGTACGAAGTATACGGAGACTCAATAAGCTAAGGATGACATTTTATGACCTTAAGTAAGATTTCAAAGACATTCGATGTTAGACGAGAAAGTTGCCAAGAGAAGGCAATGCATATGATAGGTATCGGAAGAGGTTTACGAGTAATAAGTTAATAATGATTTAACGATGATTTGGAGAAAATTTATAATGTCCCTTAGATTGTAAATGAGGTAGTAAACAAGTGTCAAGAAGGTTCCATATGGATTGGAGATCAAACGAATCGACGAGAACAAGTTCGGAATCACTGGACATCATACGGCCAAACATACTGGCCGTATAAAACATACAGACCATATGTTTAGCCGTACTTCCAGCCCGCTATTGAGACCCCTTTCTGGACCAAATCTACGGAGACATACGGTTAGTATAAATTATACGGACCGCATGTATATGGTCCGTAGAAATTGGTCGGGTCGAATGGAGTTATTAAATAAGGACCCAAGTTTCATTTATTTCATTTCATCTTTCACTCCACTTCCCTCTAAAATATCTCTCTACATTTCTCCCACAAGATTACAAAATAAATTAGTGATCAACTACATCAAACTAAGTGAATCAAGTGTAAGAAACCCATCAAAGTTCATCCAAAACAAGAAATCTAAGTGAAGGTGAAACTAGAGTTTTTCTCAAGTGGAGTGTTTGCACCCAAGGTTCATTCCTACACCTTCTAAGGTAAGTTTTATGATTTTTCCATGTTGTTTAAGGTATTTGAAATTTGAAACACTTGGATTGTAGAAGGAAATACAGAATGGGTCATAAATATGGAATAGTGTCACTTTTGAGTAAATGGTTGAATTGAGTCATGATTCTTGATACATTATGATTATAATCATGTTATAATTGATGTTGAGAACATGGGATAGATGTCGTATATGACTAAATGAAATCGTGTGTTATGACCATGAATATGAACGATTGGAAGTAGATTGAGAAGTAAGGGTAATGTAGGTGATTAAAGGCTATCGTTATGATGTTGTGAATGTTATTAATGACGTTTGGGAGTTGCTATATGATATGGAGGAAGTTGTATAAATAAAGGAGATGCTGCCCAATTTTCTCTAGCTTTAGTCATGTATGTTAAATCGTCGATTTCCTGATGATAGTATAACTCTAATGAAGGTAGAACGTGAGCATTGAAGAAGAACGTACAAGTGATAGAATAGCTGAACGGAAAGGTATGTAAGGCTAACCCTTCTTTCACAAGGCATGGTTCTTTGGCCAAATAATTATCCTTCTATGAGCCTACGATATTCTCCAATGATCCTATCTCTAAAAGCTACCAAGCTTATGATTCTCAATATGATACGATTGTACTAAGTTCCTTATATGACGAGTAATCCTTTAAGGATAGATGTTAGGAATGACGATAGTAATAATGCTAATGATAAATGAAACCCCCGAGCTTATATGGCCGGGTAGAATGTATAGATATGTATATATATATGTATATATGTATATATATATATATATATATATATATATATATATATATATATGGATAACATTGAGCCTAGTTAGGGCCAGGTATGCATGACACTGAGCCTTGGTAGGGCCAAGTATGTGAAACACCGAACCTTCGTGGTCAGGTATGCTATATAAATGTTATGTATATGACATCAATATGAGTACGAATATGCTAAGTCTATGTAAATGCCAAGTAAAGGCTATGTATATGCAATGTATATGATATAAAACCGAATACGAATGACGGAAATATGGATACGAATACGTAATTGGATACGGTAAATGCGAATACGGATATGGATGTATGTACACGGATACGCAATAGAAATGGAATGTCCCTATGAAAGGCAAGTAAGTGCTATGACGATGATGCCATTGCCTTCCATCTTTTGTTATTTCATATGTCATCTATTATGCTTTCATATTGATGTTGATCATGCTTTACAAACTCAAGACATGAAGAAAACCGATGTCCTTTTGTTTGCGGACGCGCGTCATGCCCGCAGGTGGCCAGGGAGACAGACTTGATCCATAGCTACATTTCTCAGGGACTACATAGCGGAGCTCCACTTCATTCGGAGCTACAACTTTTGGTATAGATTCTTTTGTTTACATATTCATGGGCACGGCGGGGTCCTGTCCCGCCTACATGTTATGATATGACGTATTCTCCTTAGAGGCTCGTAGACATGTGTAAATGGTTAGATATGTTTGGCCTTGTCGGTCTATATTTTGGGATATTATTTTGTTAGCCTTGTCGGCTTATGTACATTTATATGGGCATAGTTGTTAATGATGATATAAGTAAATTGTCACACAATGAGATTAGAATGATGGTGAATGTAAAGCATGATTTAGCTATGTGGCTCATCTAGATGTGATGTGAAAGTATGTTAAGAGGTGCCTGGGTGGGTTAGCACCGGGTGCCCGTCGCAGCCCTCCGGTTAGGTCGTGACAGAACCGAACCAAATATACATGCGTAGTTCTGAACGACCATCCGGACCTCTCAAAACTGACGGTATTCCAAAAAAGGTCCGTCTGCCCAAAAGTCAACTTCGGGTCAATTATTTTTCACTTTAAGCCTATATTCACAAAAGTTGTCCGAACCCGATCTAGACACCTCGGGAAGCATGCCAACGATCCCCTCGGGTCAAAATTGAGCTAATCAATGCCCGGGAGTGGGCCAAAATGCCGAAAAGACTATAACGACCAAACGAATCATTACACTAATTATGGCCAAGGCAAGAATATATTTATATAAAAAGCTTAATTTTGCAATAATTATCACTTAATTAACCTAATTAAAACATTTAAAGACAATTATGGTTATTTTATAAAAATTAGAAGTTAAAAAGACTAAATAGTCAATTACCTAAATTATTTAAATTATTCAAATTTTCAAAGGTAAAAAAATAAAAAGGAAAGAAGTATTTGCAAAATGATTTTAAATAGTTAAATAAGAACTGGTCCTCCTTTCTTTTTTGATTAAATTGAACGGCAATATCATGAAAATGTTCATTAACCTCTAAATAAAATTTATGATGCATGAAAATCCCCTTTTTTTTTTGTTGATTTAAGAGAAAGAATTATTGATCTGGGCAATTTATTAAAATCACTAAAGGTTTTTAAAAATGCTTAGCTCATTTATTTATTATTCGGTGATTTTGAGTTATCGGAATAAATTACGGGAGGTCAAAAATTAGGTGTCAACAATTAAAATGTTCTACAGGAAAAATATCAGGAAATATTACAACAACAAACATTGACTTAGTTTGATATTGATCAGTGTCAAGCATATTATCAAGCCGCGAGAGGAGAAAAGAAAAGAAGAGTGTACGGTCTTGGATCTCAAGCAAAATGCTACTATGGTCAGAATCTTCGTGATTCTTTTGGATTTGATGCTGCATCTTCAGGAGTACCTCCGAATACTCAATCAACACCAACAGGAAATCTGGATGAGTTTGTGATGTGTTTGATTCTTGTATTGATAGAGCATGTAGTTCCTGTGATCGCTAAGCGGGTATGAGGATTAGTTTCTTCGCCCTCGCATCAGCCAAGCATATAGCGTTCCTTCCTTGTGGAGGAGTTAAAAGAGACTATGACGGCTTCGTTGCTTTATATCTTTCTTTTCATTTTCTTTTATTTATCTAAATAATTAGAACTTATTGTTGAAGATAAAGTCAAGTTGAAGATTCCTGTGATCGTTAAGTGGGTACGAGGATTAGCTTCTTTGCCCTCGCATTAGCCAAATACTGATCTTACCAACCACCCACCATTTGTGATACCTACAGTTCCTACCTCTCCTACTGCTGCTAACTTTGATGAGGTTCATGCATTGGGTTCCGATGATTAAAGAATGGAACTCCACTACCCCTAGTAAAGTAACCCAAACTTGAAACTGATCGATGTTGTTGATATGCCATAACCCACTACCCAATTTGGTTAGAAGATGCAGGAGAACTAAAGGAATATTACTTAGACGAGGAAATAGCTAGCCTATTTTGTTTGATCCGTAACACTCTAGCCTCGCAATAGTTAGCCTATTTTGTTTGGATTTGATGGTGCTTGTGGATGGTTTGTACTTAACGATACAATTGTATGCATTATGCTATATCGTTTGGACCTCGTTGAATATTAATATTGGTTACTTTAACTAAGTGTATTTAAGCTTTCATGTAATATGCTTGAACAAGGTATATTTTCAATTATAAATAAAAGAATATTAAAAATATTCAGCGGCACATATTTTTCATTAAATTAAATCTTGCGACGGATTGACTACAAAAGATTTTTGTCGCCAAATTCAGGAAGAATTAGCTATAAAATGACTAGCGACGGACGCTTCCGTCGCTATTAATAACAAACCACGAATTTCGTCATGAACTTTAGCGACAAAATTAGTCAAAATACCGATGGTTGTTTCTGTTGCTAAACTTGGCTACGAATATATTTCATTGCTAGTCTTGCAACAGATATGTGTTTTTCGTCACTACGAGCTTAGCTACAAGCATTTTAGTGACAAAACTGAATTCGTAGCGAATCTGCCACTAAACCGATTTAGCGATGGAAATATGCTATTTAGCGATGGAATTAACGTTGTCTTTTTGTAGTGCTTGCTAAGTTCGCATTTTGCTCAACCGGCTCCAACACCGTCTACTCTTCGTTTACTCCGGAAGTCCCAGGTGTCTCGATAACCTTCGGGTTATTTGAAGGGCGACTGGCCGGTGTTATCTCAGTCAGAGAATTTAAGAGCTCCTCTATGTGCACCGTTATCGCGCTATTCGATGCCAGAACCGCGACTAGAGTTACTTCCAATGGGGGATCCTTCCTTTTGTACTTCCCTTCGCCCTAGAGCGAGGGTATCTTTTCCTTTTCATGGAGTAATATCCTCTGGGAATCCTTTCCCCACTTTCCGTCGAGTGGTCAAGGTAGTTCTCCCCAGCTGGGATCTTGCCGTGAGCCTTCTTCGGGGGTGGTGCTATTTCCTTCCTTTCTTCTTGTCCACCTAACCCCGGATCATTCTCATTGTTAGAGTTCTTCCGGTGCACTGATCGCGACCCCTGTAGATCTCTTGCTCCGATTTGAGCACTACCCTTTGACGTGCTACTAGCTGTTTCAGGCATGGTCAGGAATATTTCAACGGAGCAACCCCAAATGCAAGCTGATTTTAAGAGTCTCTGCTATGAATCAGAACGACACCACAACTGCCAATCCCCACAGACGGCATCAAACTATTTTCCGGTGAAATCAGATTTAACCAAAAATCAGTTAGAGATTTGTTTTTATAGGGTTTGAAGACAAGTGGCCCGTATCCAATCCGGGAACTCTTTTACTAGCTCGGTTCGGAGTGGTGATATGTGTTAATAAATCTTTAACTTGAGATAAACATGCAAGAGTTAGTAATAATCCTCTATCTAAGAAAAATAGATAAACTTGTACATTTCCTTTGGGAGAGAAAAAGATAGAGTTACAATGCTAGAAACAAGACGATCCCTTCCTTCTACCCTAAGCTTCCCTTATATAAGCCAAGATGATGGCTTCTTTCTACACTAAGCTTCCCCTAAACAAGCCAAGGTTAGACTTTTCAACCCCTAAAGTACGGGTGATGTGACATTTCTGTCGTGCCAACGTTTGTATTTACAGTAGCTCTCTGATATGTGACCCGAGTTAGTGGGAGTGGAGGCCAGCCCAATCCTCTGGTCCCTCCGAGCATCCGGTCACATGAGCTAACTCCGGGTGCACTTTTCGCCCAATACAGGCATAATTTTGATAAGCGAGAACCTGTCCATGGTGGTTTGTTCTCTTTCTTCCTCCTATCTTAGTTTTTCCTTCTCTGAAAGTAGTTTTATCTCTAATTATGTATATGCTAGACTAGATTACTCTAAACACATCCGTAATATATAATTGACCTGCAAATACACTCCCTGTATTTCAAAATCATGACCCTTAAACTCGCTACATATATAATGAAATCTTACGCAAATTTAACAATTACCGCTATGCTCAAACTCAAACATTTAAGCCCCTATACAACAACAATTACATCTCAATCTCGAAACAAGTTGAGGAAACATAGTAGATCCTACACATTATTTTGTATAATGGAAATCCTATACAATAATGCTTAGCATTTCCATTACCCCTCTATATGATGGAAATCCTACACATTATTTTGTTTAAGAGATCCATTATATACAAGGTCTAAGTGTTTTGTTTTGAAACATAGATGTAGATCTAACTAAATAACAATAACAACTATGCCTCATTTCTAAACAAGTTGTGGTCGGCTATTTGAAACCCCCACTATCCATGTTTCCCTATTTAAATTCATTTTAGGCCAACACATCTAGCTGTTACTTAGAATAATATGAGGTGGAACGATAAGCCATATTATCAGGGTGTTTACTGTAGTTTAAACATAATGTCATAACTTGTTAATTGGCCTAAACATATGCCCTATGCTACATCTGCATATGGTGATATCAGTCAATATTTGTTACTAACATTTACCATTTCTATGCTTTTGTTAAAGTAGGCTCCACACATTTCCCTCCCGGAGAATGTTGTTTACTCTAAGCTCATACCTGTCGATGATAGAAGCACATGTGTGTTATTTGACGGAGCTAGTATTAACTGAAAGGTGAAAAACAGGTACCTACTTATCGTCGAATAGATTTTGATGGTTTTAGGAGGAGCTAATTATCAGAATTGCCAGTAATAAAGTTTGGAATTGATAAATATCGTAGTTTACCCAAGTAACTTTTAGATGGGAGGATTCATATAGTAGACTTAACTAGTTTGGAAGTGTCGCTTCGTTGATTGATTGAAATACACAATTTTGATATGGCTATGTTACTGAGCATAGGAATAGGAGCTATGAATTTAGAGGGGTTTCCTTTCTTTTAACTTAGGAAAATCTTTAGTCAAACTGAGAATTGTAGTAGAAGTTTGGTAGTGTCTTCTGCGCTTTTTTTGTTATGTGTAGTCGATTTTGAAATGACGACCCGAGAACTCGGAGGATTCGCGTAAGTGTCTTCACTAAGTGTTTGTCCATTTGGATAGAAAATGAATTCCCTGATCTGATGTCTCCTTTGCAGGAAGAGAATCACGAGAATAACGATCGTCTACAAGTGTTGGCTTCAAGATGTTTTTCCATTTGCACTTGGTATGAACAAAAGAGCCTAAACTTTAGTTGCATAATTGGTTGATCTGTGCTTTCATATTTTCTTATCTGTTGTCTTCTAACATTTTATTTTTCCAACTCTGCCGAAGTGCATAAACTGCAGGTGTTGAATTTAACCCGGTCTTCGATGCTTCGTGAATCATTTGCTGCTAGTAATTTTTTACTGTTAGGTACAGATCAGTGAATTATGCTGGATCATAGAGGAAGCTTAGCAAATGGTTTACATACAATTTTGAAGGATGGTAAAGATCACGTGATTAGGTATGTATGCTCATTTACTCCAATTTTGGCTGGAATAGAACCTATTTGGTGTTGATAATGAATTTATTGATTCACAGTACAGTCATGTCAGGGTTATAATGCAAGTATTGTCATGCGATCAATGATTATGTAGGTTGTTTGTTGAATAATAATGCATGGATTGTTATACAGTGTACCTATAAGGGATCGTTAAGCAAGGCTCGCTTACTTTAAGGACATTTTTATCTAGATGTACTTTTATCTAGACGTATTGCTATATATTTTTATGGGAAAAGGGTCAAATATATCCTCTACTTTGTTTTATTAGTCAACTTTATCAGTGATAGTGAAAAAAATACCCCTACCGTCTATAAAGTTTACACCTATACCCTTAATTGGATTAAAAATCCCAAATCCTACAAAATTATCGGATTTCAATTAAAACTACCCGACCCACGACTTTTCTAGCCACCTTCTCCTCTCCCTCACCGGAAAACACCATTACCAACAGTGAGGGTGTAATGAGTAATCTTGAACTTCCCATAACTGAAAACCTTCATATATTGTGGGTAATGGTGTTTTTCGGAAAACACCATTACTAACAATATATGACGGTTTTCCGGAATACTAATCACAATACCAACAAAAAAACTCTGTGAAGAAGATGAAAAAGCAACGTGAAATTCCACCATTGGGACAACGTTCAATTTCTTCAACTTTCCTCGTTGATTCTTCAAATTAGTAAGAAACTTAAGGATCTTACTCACTTCTCTTGTTAAATCCCTCCAATTTTAACTTAATTGTTCTAATTTTTTATCTGGGGTTTCATTTTTATGTGCTTAATTTATCATCTATATAAACTTCATTTTTCATGTCAAAGTTCTCTCTTTTAATTTACTGGGTGTCATTGGGGTTATGGGGTTTCATTTTTATCATCTATGAATAAAACTTCACTTTTCTTGTTGACATTTTTGTTGTTAAAGTTCTCATTTTACTTATTGCGACTCATTTTTGTTGTTAAAGTCCCCCATTGTTGGTAATTGTGTTTTTCGGTGAGAAACTGTGGCACTTCATGAGGAGGGGTTCGTGGTGACTGGGGAAAGGGGAAGTAGTGGCTAGAGCTCGCCAGAGCTCCGGTGTCACGAGCATGCCGGTAGTGATGGCTGTGGAGCAAGCAACAACAAGGGAGAGGAGATGGTGGCTGGAAAGTTGCGGGTCGGGTTAAAAGAGGCGAGTCGGGTAATTTTGTGGGATTTGGGGTTTTTCATACAATTAAGGGTATACGTGTAAACTTCATAGACAGCAGGGGTATTTTTGTTCACTATCACTAATGGAGAATAAAGTTGACTAATAACCCTTTGTTCCATATTCTATTTCGTATAATATAATACATATTGTTAGAACTGAGATTCAATCTCTAACTATAAAGCTCATCCACCATTAATGGAGGTTATCGAGCTTGTGAGAGAGAAGGTCGAACAGTGAGAGGAGAATGAGAGAGATGAACAATTGAAGATATTTTGACAAATGGAAAACTTACTTCATTCCGCTTTGTTACTTATTTATATCAAAACATGAGAAGAGGAAAAATATCTACAACTCACACTAACAAACTAACTAACTTCGACTTTGACCAATGACAGCTGTATATGGACACCTAAGCTACTACCTAACTAACTATCATGAGTCAAGTCACTGACTCTCATACATAGAATATATGAATCTTAACACCCCCCCCCCCCTCTCAAGTTAGAGGGAGATACTTCCTGACAACTTGCCCAAGATGGCTGCATGTTTAGGTCCACTGAGAGCTTTAGTGAAGATATGAGCCAGCTGCTCAAGAGTAGAGATATGATGAAGTGCAATCAAACACCACCCCCCCCCCCCCGGTACACTACTAAAAAACTGTCAAAAATCGACGGCTCGCGACGGAAAACCGACCCAAAATGGTCCATCGGTTTTCATAGCGTCGGTTTTGTAAAAAAGAAATTAAAAAAACTGACGGACTCCGTCGGTTTTTTTTTTTTTTTTTTTTTTTTTTTTGAAAATCAAACAATGAAATGTAGGAACTTGGAATCGAACCCGGATATGATAGTCCGTCGGTTTTTTTTTTTTTTGAAAATCAAACAATGAAATGTAGGAACTTGGAATCGAACCCGGATATGATCCTTGGCATTAAAGGGCTCTACCACTAGACCACTGATATTCTTTGTTCATATACTTACATTGATTTAATTGATACGCTTTTTTTTGCTCCGTCGGTTGTTTAATTAAAAAAAATAAAAAACATACGGACTCCGTCGGTTTATTTTAGAAAATAATATAAAAAATAATTATATTTTTTCGCACATCTTTGAGTAAAAAATAACCGATGCAGTCTGTCGGTTTTCTTAAAAAAAAAAGATTTAAAAAAATTATTGAAAAAATCGACGGAATCGGTCGGTTTTTCCCAGTTTTTTAGTAGTGGTAGTTTATCTGTGACAAAGTGACAATCTACTTCTATGTGCTTAGTCCTTTCATGAAATACTGGGTTCCTAGCAATGTGAACAACTGCTTGACTGTCACAAAAAACACATATAGGCAAGGAGGGTGTCTCATTTAGTTCATGTAGCAGTCTCTCTAACCACAGAAGTTCTCCAACTACTTTCCTAACTAATCTGTATTTTGCTTCTGTTGATGATGTCACGACCCAACCCCTGAGTCATGACTAGTGCCCGAGCTGGGCACTCATATACGAACCTGTTAGATATAGTCAGACTGAAACTAAGGACAGTATGGAAACTTGTAAAAGCAAACGAAAGATTCATAACGCCATATATCATAATAACCTGTCTCCTGAGGAGTCACAGCTAACCAAAGCACAACATAATATGCAAGCCGACAAGGCTGCCACTATATACGGAAATACCCAAAACGAACCATATCGACATAGCTGACCAAAACCTATATACAACCCATACATGTCTACGGTACCTCTAAGAGTTATAAAAGTGAAATATGATGGGACAGGCCCCGCCGTACCCCCCCGGATATGCATAAGTCTACATCAAAAGATCCGTACCAAAATAATCTAGGCTCGGAACAACGGAGATCTCCCATGTACCGAGGTAAGTCCTAGGCTAGAGAATCACCAAACCGAGTGTCTGTACCTGCGGGCATGAAACGCAGCCCCCCGAAGAAAGGGGGTCAGTACGAGGAATGACTGAATAAGAGATTACAAAAGGCAAGTATGATAACCAAAGATACCAATGCACCTCTGCCTTACAAAATGAGAATCATGCATATCTATATCATATACAATACCCGGCCCATTATGGGACTCAGTGAATGAAGTCTTATACATGTATACCATACCCGGCCCTCTAGTGAAGGTCTCGGTGTCATAATCATATCATTATATATATATATATATATATATATATATATATATATATATATATATATATATATATATATATATATATATATATATGCCCTCTAGTGAGGGACTCAGTGAATAATGCAGTGAAACTGTGCACGAATACATACCCGGCCCGGGACTCAGTGAATGATATATTAACGACATGCATGAGCAGAATATCATGAGCAACCATATGCAAACTAAATCATCATCTGAGACTCAATAGAATAATAAGAATGAACTAACACTTGAGAATGTCACTATGGATTATATCAAAATAGGACTTCTGGAATCATAAACACGTATCAGGACATAATGAAATATCTTCTGAAAATCAAGAACATTAGCCATTCTAGTACTTCTAAGAATAAGAGCTTCTTTGGAGTTTACACGATCGCCGCCTGTTTGTCTCATACAGACCATGCCAAAAAGAAAGAAGGGATAGCTTTACATACCTTTGACGCTTAATTCGTGACTCGATATGTATACGCTGCCCGAAGTACCTCAACCTATATTAAGGCGTTAAGAACTATGGTTACGCTACGGAAAAGCTTAAAACGTATTTCAAAGTTAGTAGCTCGTTTCTAGAAAATTGGGCGGCATTTCCCCTATATTGTTCACTTCTCTCACATTCAAGCGAACTATAAAAACGACTAGAATAACATCAATAAAAACACGTACAAGTTACCATATCAAGAACTAATCAAAACAAGATCCAAGAACACCTCGAAACAGCCCGCACCGCACGCACAACACTCCAAATCAGTCCACACGTTGTACATTCAACAATAATCAACATAATGACCACGACATATTCAAGTTATTCCTAATGATCTATAGCCACAACACATCATCAAAAATGACCTAACAATAACATGCCCCAAACAGCCCATCAACTACAACAACACAAATACATGATCACAACCACACTTTTAATCCTTTAACTCAACAAGAACAACCCCTAAATACAATACCATAATAACAACAGCAACCTCAAGTAGCAATATAATCACATGAGAATTTCCCCCCAAAAATCTCATCAAAATAGCCCACAACGAATTATATCACCAAACTAGCTAATACATTTGTAGCACCATTTCCGCCATTTTAACTAGGGAATTCTTTCGTAAACAACTTAATTAACAAGATACAGGGATAAAACATACCTTAATCTCTAGAACACGTTATTAGAATCCCAGCCCTATGCTTTCAAAACTGTCACACCCTAACTTCCGACAGGGTGTGATGGGCACCCGGCCCTTATTTAAGGCCGAGCGAACCCGCTGATTCACGTAATACTCATAACCAAACTGGGCCCGCAAAACGTGACATAAGTACATAATGAAATTTTTTTTTCCAGAAAACAAACATGCCTTTCATCTTTGTCAAACCAAACAAAACTAGCCTCGTATGAAATCTGTAAACATAACAAATCTGCGCAATGATACATCGGCTTACATAGCCGCTTACAAAACTGACAACTCATACACACGACACTGTCTGCAAAGTCTCTACCATAACTTGTGATACCATAACAAAAGCACTCTGACTCGGCAACACTCCGAGGGGAAATGGAGCTCGCCAATCCAGCTGGAACCTCTTCTACTCATCTGTATATACCTGCGCGGCATGAAACGCAGCCCCCGAAGAAAGGGGGTCAGTACGGAATATGTACTGAGTATGCAAAGCAGGAAGTACACAAAACGAAGTCATAACCGAAGTAAGGTGTACAGAACGTGAGCATAATAACCCGAATACCAAAGTACTCACATCTAACATACAAATCATACATAAGGGGTTCAGAAGACAAATAGGATAATCAGAATGCCAAATTGCCTCGCTTTCTTTTGAAAAACCTTTCTGTCTCATATATATACGGAAAATCAAACATATCATATGAGCTGACAATTAACCGAATGCCGAGGAACGTACGGCCCGATCCATAAATAATACGATAATCATAAACATACCGTAGCACATCATAACATCATGACCGGTCATATGAGATGCCATTAACCGATGTGGGATTGGCCTAAACCAATGTGGGATTGGCCTAAACCAATGTGGGATTGGCCTAAACCAGTGTGGGATTGGCCTAAACCAATGTGGGATTGGCCTAAACCAATGTGGAATTTTGCCTCATCATTGGGTTTGCCCCGCATTGGGTTTGCCCCACCACCGGGTTTGCCCCACCACCGGCCCCCGATACCGACGGATCATATTCCGGAATCCATACATATAACATATAACGTAACATATATACACGATGCCGTACGAAAGGGGCTCGGCGTCACGGGACACATCATAGCACCATAATATATACACGGTTCCCGACCGAAAAGGAGCTCGGCGAACCGGACACATCATACTCCAGAATACGTATCGGTAAATCAGACCATCTTATCATATCAGACTTCGTATCACATCATGTTTCGAAATACACATCATACTTCATAATACACATCATATTTCAGAATACAGCATAGTGCGCACGATAACATAACCGGCCCGGGACTTGGCGAAAAATGTAACAACACAATGCACGAGCAGAATCATGAGTAACCAAATACAGTTTAAAACATTTTCCAAGGACTTAATAGGTTAATCAAAACGGACCATCATTTGTAAGCCAAAACAGTAGTCAAATCAGATTTTCTTCCGAATATCACTCGGGAACATATCAAACCGAACTTCAAAAACCATAGTCACGTATCAAAATCACATACATAAAAATCCTTATTTCAGACTCAACCGATAAATAAGTAATCATACTCGGGGGTCGGAAAAAGGTCATATACCGAATTCTTTCAAAAGCCATCAGAACTATACAGAAGAAAGTCGCGGGACCCACGGACGAGCGTCAACCCAATCCGGGCCCGCCTATGAAAATCATAGTCCTTATACGTTATAGAATCATTTGCTAACATATCAAAGCCATCCGGTTCTGTTTGTGAAAGTTACGGACGTTCGTAGTTACAAAACTCTTATTTGAAAATGAACTTTTTATACAACATTTGAAAACCAATCATACAAAGACATATAAACCAAATAAGGATGCCATCATCAAAAAGCAAATAAGCATCGTAAACATGCTCGGACTTTAAGAACAGAATTACCCCCGAAGCTCATAACATATCATAACTTAGCCATATCTAAGACATGCCAAAAGAAGGAAAGGTAAGCTTTACATACCTCGATCTCTCTCAAAGTTAATCCAAATTTAAGTCTCGGACCTTCTAAGATCTACAATAATGACATTGGGCACCAAACATTAGCCATAGGCACTTAGGAATCCAATTCTAAGCCAACACTTTATTTACAGAAATTTGGGCAGCATTTCCCCTGTAAACTCAACACCCCGAGAATTCAACTCGGCCAAATATACAACAACAATACCAACAACCACATCAACAATATTAATAAGCAATTCCGAACGCATTCTAACATTAGTAACTCCTTTCTACATAATTCGACGACATTCATGCATATTCAATTCAACTTCTTACATTCAAACTAATATTAACGATCGCATATTCAAATACCAATCCAAAACCATTCAAACACGATTCAAGAACATTTCCAACAATCCGCACAATAATCAAACGAGCCAATCCAATACATGCTTCTCACCCGAAACCATTCCAATTCAACAAGAACATTACCAACACCTTTCTTTCTTCCACATTCATAAATTATGTCAACAATCGCACATTAACAACATTATCCTCACAAATTCAAGAAACTACATTAAAATCACATTATCTTCTCTAACAACTTACAAACGACTCCAACTTCCATTTAAATCATTAAACCATCATTTTCATTATGGAATCCATATCAACAACAACCAAAATATTAAATAAAAATTAGTTCATCACTCCAACATAACCAACACCTACACGGCTTCACTTCAACATACCATATTTCATGAATTTCATGAATTTCCACACACCACAACACATATAAACCATCCGTAACATATGAAAAGAGGATTAAAACTTACCTTCTTCACTTAGTTCTTCAACTTTTTCTTGTTCCCATGCTCCTCTAATTCCAAATGAAATTATATTCGTGACTATGCGTTGCCGGGCTTCGATTAGTACTTCGTAGCTTGAAATTTCACTCAAAATCCTCAATTTTAGGTGGCATGAGAGGCCCTTTTGATGGCTGAATTTTACCGGAAATATTGGGAACTTTTGTGCTGAAAAAAATGAGATTTTTGTCCCTTAAAACGGAATCTTTGAAGTCGGTTATACCGTAGCTACGATCGTAGCGGTCGTAGGGTACCGCGGGAATGCTGTTTCTGCGTCGACAGTTCAGTTTGTAACGTCTATAATTCTCTACTCCGATGTCCTATCAATGAACGGTTTATTGCATTACAAACTAGACTCGACGAACTTCATTTTAGGATTTTGAAACACCTTAAAACTCTACATATACTATGAGATATGCGCCTCCAAAGTTGACTAAAATCCGTCCGCGTTTCTCAAATTTTCGTTGAACTTATTTTCTTCAATTTGCTCAATCCGAAATTTTCTAAAATTCTCCATACATGATATTTATCACTTATTACACTAATAATGGCCATGTTCCCGTGTTTCAAAATATTCTTTCCCGATTACGACTTACGAGATCGTAATTCACCCTTTTTCTTCGTTGTTACGTACTCTCCATGGCTTGTGCCTTTCAAAACATCCCATTACTACGATGAGGTACATGTCAAACTCATGCTCTGAAAACGCGGGGTATAACAAAAACCAACCAAACAATAGGGTGACAATACTCCAAAACATTTATGCCATCACTTAGCTATCAAGGAAGGAGGAGATGAGATGAAAATTCAGCAACCACTCTTGTGTCCTTATATTTTTATGTTGTTGAACACCTAAATGTTTTCTTCAAAACAATATGCACACATATGTAATGAACAGCCTGCTCTTCTTTGGACTTCTAGAACACCTACTAGGAATTTAAATTTTCTTCCAACATTTGAAGTTGGCCGTCGAATTTGCCATGGGCATTGATAATGAAAGCTCAAATGAATTTGTGGAGATGAAGTGTGCAATTAATGAGTCATCATCATCATATATATATATATATATATATATATATATATATATATATATATATATATATATATAAGACACGTGCCCCACTTGGCCATGCACCAATCAAATTCAACCATGTTGTAGTGGGGCCCACTTAGTGGTCTAATTTTCTTAATTAATCATTAATCCCCACTAATATTTCCATACTAATTGTAATTAATAAGCAACCCGTGCACTATTAAAATTGGGATTAAAAAGTCCTTGTCTCATATCTCAAAATGATCTTGTCCTTGAACTTATGTCGATTAACTTACGAATAATCCAACGTACAAAAATACGGGATATAACAAATGACAATGAGACAACAGTTTTCATTTTGGATTTCTAACTGATGGGGCTATTTCCGAAGAGCACAATATATCCACACATTGATCTTCTTGAATCAGGGCATACTGCCCAGTCTAAGTCACAATAGGCAGTGATAGTGTAGTCTGGTTTCTTGGATAAATAGATGCCTAGCCCAAGATTATTCTTCAAGTATCTTAGCATATGCAGGGCAGCTTTATGATAAGGTTCTCTGGGTGTTTGGAGGAATTGACTAAGGTGTTGCACAGTGTAAGCAATGTCAAGTCTAGTATTGGTGAGGAAGTTAAGTTTTCCTACAAATTTTATGTAGTATATTGGATCAGCTAAAGCATATCCTTCATCTGATTTGAGCTTGATGATTGATTCTAGTGGAGATGATGTTGCAGTATAGTTGAGGCAGTCAAACTCCTTGATTAGGTCTGAGGCAAACTTCCTTTGAGAAACCAGTACTCCATCTTCTTTGTAGAGTATTTCCAGACCCAAGAAATAATGAAGTCTTCCCAAGTCCTTGATTTTAAACTGCTCATGTAGGAAGTGCTTCCCTGGTATCTGTTCCAGTTAAGATCACATCATCAACATAAATGGCAACATACACTGCATCTAGACCCTGAATCTTGTACAACAATGAGTAGTCACTGGTGAAGTGGGAGTAACCTCTTGAATATTATGCTTCTTTCAATTTTCCATACCATTGCCTACTAGCCGATATCAATCCATATAAAGATTTCTTTAACCTGCAATTTAGACCCTTGTCTTCTACCTCGAGTCCTTTGGAATTTCCATATAGACTTCTTCATGTAAGTCTCCATGCAAGAATGCATTGTTGACATCTAGTTGATACAAGTTCCATCCCTTCTTTACTGCTAGACTGATTAGTGTCCTGACAGTGGTCATTTTGACCACTGGTGAGAAGGTCTCATTGTAATCTATGCAAGCTTGTTAGGTGTATCCTTTCACTGCAAGCCTGGCTTTGAACCTTTCTACTGTCCCATCTGCACTGTGCTTGATTTTGTACACCCACTTGCATCCTATTGCCCTTTTTCTTGCAGGTAAATTTACTAGTTCCCATGTTTCATTAGCATACAAAGCTTCAAATTCAAGGGTCATAGCTTATTGCCAAGCAGGGCTCATGGCAGCTTCCTCATATGAGCTTGGTTCAACATCATGAGTTATGTTTCTTGCTAGTTTCTGCTCTCAGCATTGAGACTGGTGAGTGAAAGATGTTGAGTTGTGCTAGATGATTGAGGATGTAAGTTGGGCGAGGTGTATTTGTACTTATTTAGACATGAAGGTCTAGTGTGCACTCTAGAGGTTCTTCTAGGCTGATCTAATAATGGTTCAGATGATGAACTGGTGGTTTCATGTAAGTGAGATAGTGAGGGTGCAACTGAGGGTGTAACTAAGCTAGGTGATGAGGTGTGTGATTTAGATGGTGTAGGTAATGAGGTATGTGATTTAGATAGTGATGTGGGTGGTTCAGATGATGAAGAATTTGGTGGTGTATCATGTTGGTTCTAGGATGAGAAGTCAGCATTTGTGGTACAAGTAACATCATTAGTCTTTGTTTTCATGCAACATAGGACCAAAAATATTATGGTAACATTTTGAGCCACTAAAATTACTATCTAGTACTCTTAACACAGATATGAAACTAGAATCAGGAAAAGACAAAGCAAAAGGAAAAACATTCTCATGAAACACACATCTCTAGAAATATGTATCTTCTTAGTGCTTAGGTCTGGTACTTTGTATCCTTTTGTGTTGAAGGGGATCCAATGAATACATAAGGTGTGGATCTGGGCTCAAATTTTTCTTTGTGTTTGAGTATGGTAGGGAAACACAGGCAACCAAATGATCTCAGGTGGGAGTAGGTAGGTGATTTCTGGTATAACAATTCAAAAAGAGTTTTATTCTGAATGGTGGCACTTGGTAGTCTATTGATTAGGTATGTGGCTATTAAAACACACTCTCCCCAGTATCTCATGGGAATTTTTGATTGGTATAATAAGGCTCTAGCAGTTTCAAGTAGGTGTTTGTGTTTTCTTTCCACTATACCATTCTGTTGTGGTGTTGATGTAGGTTGTACATTCACCAAACAGTATGGAAGGACCTGGTTGTGTAGCAGTTCCTTCATGTGATGCAGTATGTAAAGGACACAGGATTTTACCGTGGAAATCTCCTTGCTCAAGGGATTAAAAACCACAACCTTACCCAGTAGGATTTCAACTCCACTACACGAGCAACATTAGATTACAACTCTATCGTAACCTAGGAATTAACTCTCATAATCCCTCACCCTTAGAATAACGGTTACGCCTTGGACGTTTCACGTTGTTGTGCGGTGATTGGACTAACGCAAGTTAAGATATACACAAGATCCTTACAAAGAAGAGGAGATATTTAATAATTCTAATTAAAATTCCGAAGACATTTGAGGCAAGGGAGGAAAGTTCATCAAAATGAAACTTCAGTTCTGCGAAAAGGGGGCTTAGACGGTCGTTCTTTGTACCGTCGGACGGGTCGAAGCTTCGTCGATTGTGCCGTAAAATTGATTTAGCGCAAAGACCATTTGACGGAGCAGATCGACACTCCGTCGATCAGTTCGACGCTCCGTCGATCAGTTCGACGGACCGTCTTTCTCACCATAGAATGAAAGAAAATGAAAGTTGCTCACTGGAAATTTCACAACTTCGACGATCAGATTGAAGCTTCGTCATTCGTACCGTATAATTGCCCGACGGGTCAGATTTTTTTTATATATGGACGACCCAAGATCATTTTTTTCTTCATCTACCATTTTCTCCAACCCTCTCCACACCTCTAGAACCTTCCCCACACTATATCAATATAAACCCATGATAAATCAAAGATTAAACACCAAAAATTAGTAGAATCAAGTACAAGGATATTCTCTAGGGCTTGTGGAAATCAAGAATTCCTTTGAAATTAAAGCTAGGGTTTTCTCCAAGTGAAGTATCTTCATTCAAAGATCGTTCCTACACAATCAAAGGTGAGTTTTATGCTCATTTCATGTTATTAAGAATATTGAGTGGTTGAAAGACTTGGATTGAGGAGGAAAGTATAATATGGAGCTCAAATGTGAAAATAATGGTATTTTTGACTAGTGACTTGACTTGAATGATAGTT
The DNA here is from genome assembly GCF_029784015.1 of Lycium ferocissimum. Taxonomy (NCBI): domain Eukaryota; kingdom Viridiplantae; phylum Streptophyta; class Magnoliopsida; order Solanales; family Solanaceae; genus Lycium; species Lycium ferocissimum. The sequence goes on from NC_081350.1 coordinate 4,937,942, forward strand.
CTTGACATGTCATCGGTATAATCTTGTTATGAATGATATTAAGGATGTTAAATAAGCATTATATGTGAATGAATATGACGTTGGGTGGTAACTATGGTTATGGATGACTTTGAGAGGGAATTTTGAGAATTGAATAATGTCTAGCTTAACAAAGTTTATTGATTATGATATTATGGATGTTGTTATTGATGTTTGGGAGTTCTTATACTATATGGAGAAAATTGTAGAAACCAAGGAAGTGCTGCCCAATTTTCGTTAGCCCTTAGTCGCCTTAGCTTAGCTTCAAATATGTTTCCGGGTATCTAATCTTAGTACGAATTCTCTTGAATGTAGAATCATGGACTTGGAGGGAAGCGTTTAGTCGGAAAAGTTAGAGAGACGTAAAGGTATGTAAGGCTAGCCCCTTTCTTTCTTAAAGGCATGATTCTTATATTCCACCTTCCAGGCATTCCATGACGTTCTTACATTCCAAGAGTCGAAAGTTCAAGATTGTTACGAGTTCCTTATGAGATGGAGATAAGACGTGTTTTATGATAATGATGATGATTCTACTTCTAAAGGCTCCATGGTTCATTAATCGATGCTTTTATAAGATTTATGATATTACTCTACGTTCTCCTTGATGACTATTCGTTGTTGCTAGTCTCACCTCACGTCATTAGTCCCTTCAAGGTGAGACATGACAATTATGATTATTTCATAATATGATCAGAGGTTACCGACCTTACGCCACTCCGATAGACCTACAATGTTTAATTGAGCTCTCATGCATGCTATTTATATTATATGATGTACATGGATATATGTATATGGGATATGTGAAGAAGGGCCAGGCGCTATATACACAGTACCACCTGATCAGCTGGTATATTCTGATAACGTCTCGGACGCGGGATGCCCGGACGCGGGATATATGGATAAATGGATCGGGTCGTTCGTTCCACGGTAATATTTATATATAGCTATGTGATGAATGTATGGATATATGGATCGGGCTGCGCGTTCCGCAGCAATATATGATATGATATGATGTTGTTTATTATATAAGTTAGCATGCATGACTCCGCCTTGAGAGGCGATCAGTACAGGTCATACCTCTATCTTACGTTCTCGTTTTTCTTTATCATGTTATTGTATATGCCTTACATACTCAGTACATTATTTGTACTGACGTCCTTTCTTTATGACCGTTGTGTTCATGCCACAGGTAGACAGGTAGACGACCCAGATTCTTAGGAGCCAGATTAGCTTGCACAAGAGCACTTTCCTTCTCCGGAGGTACAATTTTTGATATATTCTTTTGTGTACATATTCAGGCATGACGGGATCCTGTCCCGTCCTTATGTTCAGTACTCCAGTTAGAGGCTCGTAGATATATATGTGTGGGTAATAGATGTTGTGCAACCTCTCAGTATACACTTTGTATATCATTTTTGGTAGCCGTGAGGGCTTATGTATATATGCATGTTTTGGGGGTTAATTTACGATCAGTTTATAGTAAATATTACCCTGCAGATTATGTGTGACAGGTTGGGTTTGATGGTTGGCATGATGAGCGGTGCTCAGTAGTCAGCTCCGGGTACCCGTCATGGCCCCCTAGTCGGGTCGTGACAATAAATTTTATGCAACCTAGGAACTAACCCCCGTAGTCCCTCCACACTTGCAATACTTCGATTGCAAGCACCTCCATTTCGCTTTAGATAAGGATAACTAATACACCTAGACTAACTCTAGCCTAGTGTACCACTCAAGATCTTGTGGAAACACACCACTCAAGAGCTTGTGGAAACACACCTCCAACAAGCCCAATTTGAGACTTTTAAATACCTACAAATAACTTCTCAAACAAGAGGAGTAGGTTTACAATTTAAGCACAAATGAAACAAAGCTTAAGACAAATTAAGAGACTTTGATATCTTTAAAGGTAGCATCTGGTCCTTCCGTTTGTTTTTAGCTCTGTTAGTTGAACACTTGGGAATATGATAGCTACCCTTTTCAAGTGATTTTTAGGTCTTTCAAGTGATAACCAATATGTTGGGACATGTTGAATAGATGTTAGGGAACATATGAGATGTGATGGAGACTTCTAAACTTAAGTTTGACCGAGGCATGGGCTGTAGCACTGCTATTGTATGGTCCAGCTTTACAGCTGTTTAAAGTTGTACCACTGAGTGCACGCGATATATTCAAAAGAGATTGCAGACCAGGTTTCTTATCAGTTCTCTATCAGTTTGTGAATTATCAAAACATAGGATCATAGGGTACACCTTATCAATTTCTCCCTTTTTGATGATGACAAACTTATAGATGATGTTCCCACTGAGAACCAGCTTCCTACTTGTTCCCCCCTGTAAAGCAGACCATCATTTTCAAGACACTTATAACATTTTAGCAAAAACAAAAAAAAAAAATCAACCGGAAAACCAGATCTCCATATTATCAGTACATATTTTTTTTGTTCAACATTTTTCCCCTAGCATCGCTTCCTTTTCCCCCAACATCTCTTCCCCTCCCCCTCCCCCCCACCCCCCCAGATCGTCTTCTTCCTTCTTTTCTTCCCTCTTTTGGCATCATCAAAAAGAGTCAATCTAACAAAAGCAAATCAAGAAGTTTAGTAGCGTAAACTCAGAGCCACTCGGGCAACACGACACAAACAATATGGCAAAAAACAACGCACAAAATAGAGAGATAGCCAAATGAGAATACCGGGAAGATTAGCAACTTAACAATGGAACATATAAGGATAAAATTTTCTTAAAGCCAATCCATATGCTACGAAAAAGAGTGTAGAGCGGTGTGAGAACAGAAACTGGCTCAGAAAGAGGCAGGAAAGGAAAAAGAGGGAACAAAGGTTTGTAAGATTCTGTCAATGTGCTCACTGCTGGTGCGCTGATCCTGCATCATCTAATCATGAAAAATATCAATCTTTTGTTGGATTCACGTATTCAGAGCTTGTAGACATGCAATTTCAGTACTGGCATCTTCTGAAACACTAAAGAGACCCGATTACTGTGGGATGACACAAAGGTCTCCTTGTAAGGTCATTCTCCCGCATTTGGAAATGAGTCAATGTACACGTGCCCTATGACTACGATTTGTGCTTCTCCGTGAGGAAGTGGGTCTGGTAATTCGTATTATGGCAGCACACAAGGTACTTTCATCCGTAGTCAGTTTTACTTCAGGTTCCCTTTTCTGAGGTTGTGCTCGCTCGAGAGCACTTGCCGCAATATCAGCACATGTAGAAGCATCAACTGCCGCATTCAGCATAATACCAGCTGAATATTTAGATTCCCTTCTAGATAGACTGAGGCCCTCGTTATCATGGGTTAGGATGGCACACTTAGTCCATCCCACTGACATCACTTTCATTATGTCTCATAGCTTGCAAGGTTTTTGCCAAGATAACAAGAACTTTAGCTTCACTTTGTAGTAGATCTGATTCACTCATCCCCTGTTTAGAGAAACATCCATATGACTGTGCAGATAAGTTGTCTATATCGTTGTTGGAGAGTGAATTACTTGGAGATGCAGTTTGATCTATCATTTTAATATTTCGGTTGATTAAGCTAGAGGTAGTCAGGGAGGCTATGAATTTTCTGGGAGTGTGACTTTTGCGGATTCAGAAGGATCCTGTGATTTGAGGCTTTGAGGAGAGGGTACACAGATCATTCTTGGTGAGATTCGAGGATTGAGCCATAAAAGTTGTTAGGGACGATTGCTAGAGAGGGAGAGACAAGGAGAAATTCAGCAGTGTTTCAGATTAGTAGGAGGAGAGAGAAATAAGAGGCACGTATTAATGGGAATATTTTGGTAGTTAAGAAGGATGGTACGTGGATGACTTGGCACTTGTAACAATTTCAAGATTTATACAATCATTGAGTAGGCTGCTGACCTGAGCTTCAGAGACTAGGTCTCTGAGCTATTTCATGATAGATTTTTGCAGAAGCTCTAAAATGTGCACTGTCTCATATGCCATCTTTGCCTTCCAAGATTGCTATGTGTGTACACCTGTAATAGTGTAAAAATGAGTCAGATGCTTGTTGAAAAACACTTTATTGCATTGCAGCTCTCCCCTCTAATAGCCAAAAATATTTTGGAGGCTTAGTTAGGCTTGATTAAGCCCAGCTACAAACGATTCCTTTGAAAATGCTCCCTACTCAACGCTTTTGTGAAGATTTTAGCAACTTAGTCCTCTGTCTTGCAGAACTCCACATGTATCAGACCTTTTTCAATATTATCTCTTAGAAAGTGACGTCTGACATCTATGTGCTTGGTTCGTTTATGGTGAACTGGATTCTTGTCCATGTTGAGTGCACTTGTATTGTCACATAGTAAGGGGACATAATCAGTTAAAACACCGAACTCTTCAAGTTGTTGCTTGATCCACGGCAGTTGAGCACGACAAGAAGTAGTAAGAATATATTCGACTTCGGCAGTTGACAGAGTAACGGAGTTCTGTTTCTTCGTACCCAAAGATATCAGACACAATCCTAGAAAATGAGCCATTTCGGATGTGCTTTTTCTGTCGACCAAGTAACAAACATAATCAACATCTGCATATCCAACCAATGCAAAGCTGTCTCCTGTGGGATAGTAAAGGACAAGGTATGGTGTTCCCTTGAGATATCTTAGAATTCTCTTGGCAACCTTCAAGTGAGATTCCTTGGGACTTGACTGAAATCTAGCACATAGTCCGACACTAAATACAATATCAGGCTTGTTGGCTATTAGATACAAAAGAGATCCTATGATACCTCTGTACATTGTCTCATTTACTGGATCACCAGATTCATCCATATCAAGTCGAGCGGCAGTAGCTAGCGGAGTGTCGATAGGCTTGGCATTTTCCATTTCAAAACGTTTGAGCAACTCCTTGATGTACTTCTATTGACTAATCACAGTTCTTTTTAAAGTCTTCTTTACTTGCAAACCAAGGAAGAAGTTCAGCTCACTCATCATGCTCATCTTGAATTCACTTCCCATCAGCTTTACAAAGTCCTTACACTGTGAATCATTTGTGGCTCCAAAGATGATGTCATCCACATACACTTGTACAATCAACAGACTTCTTCCTCTCTTATTCAGGAATAGAGTGTTCTCAATCTTTCCTCTAGTGAAGCCATTTTCAAGCAAGAATTTTGACAATCATTCATACCAAGCTCAAGGTGCTTGTTTCAGACCATACAAATCTTTGTCAAGTTTGAACACATGTTCTGGATGTTCATGATTTTTGAAGATAGGAAGTTGTTTGACGAACACTTCTTCCTTTAATACCCATTCAGAAAGGCACTCTTGATATCCATTTAGAACAACTTGAATTCCATATGGGATGCAAAAGCTATAAGAATCCTGATTGCCTCCATTCTGGCCACTGGAGAAAACATCTCATCATAGTTTATTCTTTTTTTTTTTTTTATTGTAGCCTTGAACTACAATATTTCCTTGTTTCTGGTGGTATTCCCAAGCTTATCAAACTTGTTACAAAACACCCATCTGGTGCCTATCATAGTTCTATCTGATGGACGAGGGACCAGGTGCCATACTTTGTTTCTTTTGAATTGATGAAGCTCTTCTTGTATAGAAGCTGTCTAGTCAGCATCCTTTAAGGCTTTTTTGATGTTCTTAGGCTCAATTTGAGATAGAAACATTGAAAAGGTAAATAGGTTTCTTGCCTTAGATCTGGTTTGAATGCCTGATTTTAGAGGAGTAATTACATTGTGCAGAGGGTGAGCTCCTTTCAACTTCCAGGTGGATGTTTGAACAACAGGAGTAGATGGATCAACTTCTTCATTGTTGGATCCATTGTTAGCATCCATTGATCCATTTCCACCACTTCCTTGATCGGCTTCAGAAGTTCCTGATATAGCATCTGTCACTTTATACACAGGTTTTAGGGTAGTGGTATGAGAGGCAGGTTCCTCTGCTTTCTCTTGAGAATTATTAACATTTTCTTCATCGACTGGTTTAATTTTATTCATCAGCTCAGTCTTCCCATTGGAGATTTTAATGTCTTCATCTGGAAATTTTGGGAAAACTCTATGTTGCTCTTCATTATGTGGAACCCTGATATCCCCTTGAAATCTAGACTCATCGAAAATTACATGCACACTTTCCTCCTCAGTTTGTGTCCTTTTGCTGTAGAATTTGTATGCTTTGCTATGACACGAATATCCAAGGAAGATACCCTCATCACTTTTGGCATTAAATTTTCCCAGAGCTTCCTTGCTGTTGTTGAGTACAAAGAATTTGTAGCCAAAAGCTCTTAAGTGAGTCAACTTGGGCTTTCTTCCATTTAATAGCTCATTTGGAGTTTTTTTCAAGTAGAGACCTAATCATGCATCTGCTTATTACATGACAAGTAGTGTGCACGGCTTCCACCCAGAAACTTTTGGACAACCCACTGGCTATTAACATTGTTCTTGCCATATCTTCAAGAGTTCTGGTTTCTTGCTCCATAACACCATTTTGTTGAGGTGTTCTAGGGGCAGAAAAATTGTAACTGATGCCATTTTCGGTACAGCAATCATCGAACCGAGCATTATCAAATTCAGTCCCATGATCAGATCTGATGCTCGTGACTAGGTTCCCATGATTTACTTGGATCCGCTTAACAAAGGTACAAAATACAGGAAATGTCTTATTTTTCCTTTTCAAGAACAAGGTCCAGGTGAACCTAGAGTAGTCATCAATGATTACAAACATATATTTATTTCCTCCTCTGCTGGGTATTCTTTGGTCCACAGAGGTCTATATGAAGAAGTTCAAAGGGCCTCGAGGTGCTTACTTCTTTGTTGATTTTAAAGGACGATCTCACCTGCTTCCTTCTATGTAAGCATCACAAACATTGTGATCCTTAAACTTTGCCTTTGGTGATCCACGAACCAGGTCTTTCACAACAAGTTTTTTTAATAACAAAAAGCTCGCATGCCCCAATCTTCTATGCCAGAGCTCAGGATCTTCCTCAATCGTACTCGGACAGTCAAATCACTTCCGTCTTGGGAGCCAAAGTCCGTGACATATACATTTTTGAATCTCTTGCGCAACTCCGAACCACTTCACCAGTTTTGAGACTTGTGACTGTGCAAGTGCAAGATAGGAACTTGACTTCATTTCCTTTGTCACAGATTTGAGACTCACTTAGCAGGCTATACTTCATACTATTTACGAATTATACATTTTCTATGGCATGAGCAAGTGTCTTCCTAACTTTGCCTACTCCAAGAATGTACCCCTTCTTACCGTTTCCAAAAGATATACTCCCACCTTGAAAAGCTTTGAGTGAGAGAAAGTTATCCTTTTCACCAGTCATGTGCTTTGAGTATCCACTATCCATGTACTATTTTTGACCCCCTCCATCTAATTCATTGTTGACTTTCTCATCTTCACCATCTGGATCTAACTTGGCTATGAGCGAGATGATTGACACATATGTATCATAAGCTTGCTTGGGAATGAAATTCCTTTTGATGGATATTTTGTCCTCTTTGATCATCCTTTGAAACTTGCAGGTGAAATGTTCCATGTCGGTCTCATCATTTACCCGTGGTGGTGTTGTCATCTAGTATCCTTCTTTTGAGTTTATTGGAGCAGCCATTATACTGAGGATCCTGTGTAGGTGTTAGCCTTTTAGAAAAGGCCTGCTATGATACCAAGCGATGTAGGATATGTGTTCACCAAACAGTATGGAAGGACCTAGTTATGTACCAGTTTCCTTATGCAATGTAGTATGTAAAGGACACAAGATTTTACCGTGAAAAACTCCTTGCTCAAGGGATTAAAAACTACGACCTACACCAGTAGGATTTCAACTCCACTACACGAGCAACTTTAGGTTACAACTCTATCGCAAGTTAGGAATTAACTCCCATAATCCCTCACCCTTACAATTAAGGTTATTCAACATAAGAACTAACCTCCGTAGTCCCTCCACACTTGCAATACTCCGATTGCAAGCACCTCCACTTAGCTAACTCTAGCTTAGGATCACTAATACACCTAGAATAACTCTAGCTTAGTGTACCACTCAGGAGGTTGTGGAAACACACTTCCAACAAGCTGAATTTGAGACTTTTAAATACCTACAAATAGCTTCTCAAACAAGAGGGAGTAGGTTTACAATTTAAGTACAAATGAAATAAAGCTTAAGATAAACTAAGAGACTTTGATATCTTCAGAGTTAGCATCTGGTCCTTCAGTTTGTTTTCAGCTCTGTTAGTTTAACACTTGGGAATATTGTGATGGCTACACTTTTCAAGTGAATTTTAGGTCTTCCAAGTGATACCCAATATGTTGGGACATATTGAATATATATTGGGGAACATATGAGATGTGATGGAGACTTCTTAACCAAAGTTTGACCTGAGGCATAGGCTGCAGCACTGTTATTGTACGGTCTAGCTTTACATTTTTTTAAAGTTATACCAATGATTGCATGCGGTGTATTCAAAATAGATCACAGACCAGGTCTCTTATCGGTTCCCCATCAGTTTGTCAATTATCAAAACATATGATCATAGGGTACACCTAATATGGACAGGTTCTTTGGTTAATGCCCTTACTTTGGAGAAAATCTGTGGTCTCTTTGTTGACAAACTCTAGTCCATTATCAGTTCTTATAGCTTTGACAGTGAGTTTGAATTGGTTTTCTATCAGAGATATAAAAGCTTTTATGGTGTACAAAGTATTGCTCTTGTAGCTTAGCAGCTGAGTCTATATGGACCTGCTAAAATCATTAACAATGGTCATGAAGTATTTTTGGTTTTCATGTGTTGGCATGTGATATGGTCCCCACAGATCCAGGTGGAGGATATCAAAGATTTTGGTTGATGAGAGATTTGATTGAGACGGAAATATCTACCTTGCATATCTTGGCATAGGGTAAACAGTGCACAAGAATGGTTGTTTAGGTGAAAAACTAATAGGTATAGCAGTGATTTCCCTTATTTTCACAAACGGCACATGTGCTACCAATAATGCCGCAAGTGATCCACACCATTCTTATGAGATATGCATGATGTACTGAGTATCAGATGGAGTAAGAGACTGAGTATTAGAAAGAATAACAAAATGACATTGACTGACAGAAGAGTCAAAACCATGGCAAGTTTTTATATTGTTTGAATGAGTACATCTTACAGGAGGTGAGGATGAATGTAAAACTTGCTTATTCAAGCTAGACACATTATTGACAACATGACAGACTTTCTTGCAACTGAGAGGAACACTATTTACAGATGCAAAAGAAACTGAGGGAACATTATTTACAGATGAAATTGAATTCAATTCTTACTTATTGGGGGAATTGACTGAAGAGGAGCAATCAGTGTAGTACTTTGAGCAGAGCAAATATAGTCCATTCCTTGCTCTACTAATCACTAGAGGGCTCTTTATTGAAGGGCCCTACATAATGCATGAAGTACTATTAAACTTGACTTCACCTTTGAGTTGTAGAGTTAAACAATGAACAGAAATCAAATTGAACTTAAAGCTAGGCACAAATAATACTCTATACAAAGTCAATGTTGCACTCAAACATGCATCACCTATTTCTGTTACTTTTACCCTATAACCATTTGGTAATGTGATCAAGAAAGGGTAAGGTAAAACTCTAATGTTAGTTAGTAGGCTTTTATTGTAGGTCATGTGGTTTGAGGCTCCGGAATCTATTATCCATGATTCAGTAGAAAGTTTGAAACAACTACAAGATAGATTACCAATCTCAATATCAGTCATAGAGGAGTAGCATGCCAAGATACCTGCAAAGTTGACAGCTCCATTCATGATATTGTCTGCAGTCTCTCTAGGATCTCCAGTTGTTCCTTGAACTTGAGCATTTTCTAGCAAATTAACCAGGTGATCATACTGCTCCTTTGTCAGGCTATGTCCTTTGATTCCATGATTATTCTGTATACTACTGTACTCATGAGTCCCATCTACTATGCTATCTCCAGAGGCCATTGCATTTGCAGCTGAACCAGAGTTCCTTCCCTTGGTGAATTTGAAGTTTTGTGGGAATCCATGCAACCTGTAGCATTTATCCTCTGTATGCCCAGGTCTCTTGCAGTAATGGCAAAAAAAGTTGTTCTTATTTATATTTGGGGGAGGATATGTGGACTTGTTATAATTTGGATTAGGATTTGCATTGTATCCATTTGAACTTTTGTGCACACTATTTCAAGAGTTTCTGTTTTGTGAGTAGTTGGTTTTGAACTTATTGTGACTTGTACTTGCTCTTAAGCCAGTACTTGTGCTTGCACTCAAGGAGGTGGATGCCAAGTTCATCCTACTGTGAGGCCTTACCTCTCTTTGTTTCTCCTCTTAGACTAGGATATAAAAAGCTTGAGCCATAGTGGGAAGTGGATTCGGCATTAATATACTACCTCTTACCACTGTGTAAACCTCATTTAATCCTATTAGGAATTTGATTAATTTTCTGTTTTGCTCAGCCTAATGCATTTTGGTTTTTCCTCCATAAGTGAACAAACATGTGTACTGAGTGCTACTATCTAGAGTGTTGAGTTCCTCCCAGAGTTTTCTGATCTTAGTGTAGTATCCAGTGATATCCATACTTCCTTGTTCTAGGTCGTTAATCTCTTGTTGAAGCTGATATAACTTTGCACCATTTGCTTGATCGTATCTATCTTCGAGTTCCTCCCAAAGCTCTTTAGCATTGTTCACATATTGCAAACTGTCACTCAAGTCCTTTGAGAGTGAGTTTAAGATCCAAGAGGTCACCATGTCGTCACACCTTTCCCACTGTGCAAACGTGCTAGAATCAACATCTGGTTTCTGGATTTTCCCATTAATGAAGCCTATTTTGTTTTTCACGGAGAGTGCTCTAAGCACACCATGTCTTCATGATCGATATCCTGCATCGTCAAATGTCTTTAGAATTATTGACAAACTAGTGTTTTCAGATGGGTGTACATACAGAGGGTTGGTTGAATTTACTGTCTCTTGAGTTTGGTTTTGATTTTGGTTCTCAACTGGGTTTGGTGCCATACTTTCAGTTGTTCAAACGCTTATGAGTTAACTAATGTAATGATAAGGAGAAAAGTGAACAAATTAGGGTTTCACCAACAAAGCTTAAGAGAATGGAAGTGTGATTGACACAATTCACCAAACACAAATTGAATTGAAATTCATTTTTGCCAACAGCGATCGAGGAACTGAACTACAATTAGCACAATTTACCAAAAGAGGAAACTGAATTGAAATTCGCAACACTAACTATTGAGAAATTGAACTGCGATTGAAAGAATTTACCAAAAGAAGAAGCTGAATTGAAGTTCATAATACTATCAATTGAGATAGATCAAGGTGATCGAGAGAAATCAGATTGCGATGATAAAAAATTACAAAACGAAGAATTTGATACCAAGATTTTCAGATTTGAATGAGCGAGTTGATTCGCGAATGCGGAAATCGATGAAAACAAAGCCTAACGCTCTGATACCATGTTAAAACTGTGGTTCAATCTCTAACTACAAGGCTCAGCCTCCATTAATGGAGGTTATTGAGCTCGTGAGAGGTGAGGTTAAACAGTGAGAGGAAAATGAGAGAGATGAACAATTGAAGATATTTTGAGAAATGGAAAACTCACTTTATTCCACTTTGTTACTTGCTTATATACACAGAATCAAAACGTGAGAAGAGAGAAAATATCTACAGCTTAAACTAACAAACTAACTAACTCTGACTTTGACCAATGACAGCTAATGACAACTGTATATGGACACCTAAGCTACTAACTAACTAACTATCATGAGTCAAGTCATTGACTCTCAAACATAGAATAAATGAATCTTTACACATATACATAGATTGAAGTACAAGTTATACTAATATTGGTTGAAGATACTTGATAGTATGTTCCCAAAACAAGCTTTTGTACTGTGGCATGTGCAATATAATAGAATACTCTGATTTCTTCACAAAAAGTAAATTAAATTAAGTGAAGAAAATGTTGATAGCCTGTTTCCTGCTTGAATTTGAAAGACTTTATGTGTTGAGCTTTGTACTAAGTCTTCTTTCTATAAACATTTAAAAAAAAGAATCTTCTTGGTTGCTTCTGTTTGGCAGATCAAGTAAGAGATGGGTTTGACATTTTAAAACATTTATAACATCACAATGCTATACAATTTCCTTTTGGAAACTAAGAAAACGTTTTTGACATGTAATAACCTTTAGAAAGCTCGTTTTTAATGATGTTACACAAACTGCTCAAATATATTAAAAGCTCCAGTTTTGTCCTGTTGTGGTTGGTCTATAGAATCTTCCTCCTCAGACATGATATTTTTTTCTTGATATGGTGGTTCAAGGCTAGCTTCGGTACACTTTGGTTATTTAGTCGGTTATATGCTACTATCTGTTGGCACAAGTACCAGGAATTGTGTTCATCAAGTTTTAGGCAAGTGGGAAGAAATGATCTAGCGTCTTTGTCTATTTTAGTTTATGAACCTTTTGTCTTTCCTGATTTTCACTCACTTATAGAAGATTGGAATTAGTAAATTAACTTTACCCTATTACCATAGATAAAAAAAAATACCCAAGGGATAAGGCGAAAATCGAAGTGAAGCTATTTTCTCTTGATGAAGTTTGTGAATCCAAGATTGTATTATATATTAAAACAAATCCTGTAATCATAAGAAAGTAGAGTTTTTAGTTTAAAGTCTAACTGCTATTATAAGGCTCATCGAATTGTCACCAACAAACGTTTGACTTTAATTGCGGAAAGCTCCAAATATGCTTACCATCATAGAACAAGCTCTAAGTTGGAATTCAATAGGCCAAAAAATGGTGCAGCTGTGCTCCACAATAATTGTGTCACCATCCTAGTCAACTAAGAGCGAACACTAGGCTATTCTTTTGACGGTTTGGACCAACCTTCTATTCCGGTGAACATGTTCCACTTATAAGGATAAACGGGATTCAAACCTGCAATTTCCAAGTCATGAGCTTGATGGGTCGACCAGTTCCTCTACTTACAAAAATAGTTGTAAAAAAATGTTTTTGTTCCTCTCTTTTTGCATTCATATGTAGGTTTCTTTACTATGTCAACAGTAACTAATGAGGACCAAATACAACACACAAAATACGTTAGAGTCCTCAAAAGCTACTACGAGGACTATTAATTCAAGGTATGTGTAGTTTAATAGTGAAGCATATTTTAGTAATTGCCCTAATTAACTTGTTAATTTCTATGAATGGAGATCTTCAACTTTCACAAACATTTATCCAGAATAATAAAGACGATACATCAACTTTATATTTTCTAGTTGGGGTAGTTGGAAGCACAATTTACTTTGAGCAATTCGTACTTCGCTAGCTATTTGTATTCATTCATTTTTTTTTCTTTGGTGCACGAGAGAAAGGGATTTTAAAATATAGATTGCATTATCCAAAAATTAATAATTAAGACAAGAGTTGACAAGGTTTGAACATAAAAAACAAATTAAGATATAATATTGAAGAAAAAGCAATTATTTTAGGAGGGGAAGGTCTATAAATACCACTCTGAATAGCAATTATATGCTCACATGAAAACTTCCATAAAGCATTAAGAGTTATTCTTAGCATGACATTACTTAAGTTTACTTTTGTTGTAGCTGTTCTTGTCATGTCTCCAGATAGCAATTTTACTTAATTATATTGTGCTTATTATTCTATATGTTGGTGTATAAGTGACTATGTACGTATTTCATATGTATACATACGGAGTGAAACTACAGTCGACAATGCGTACTTCTTTCGTCGGAAACTAATATATATATATATATATAAGTCAAAGTATCTCAGGGTATGACCTAGCGGTTAACAAAGTGGGAAGAGAACGATGAGGTCTCATGTTCAAATCCCTACGTAGGCAAAAGACACAAGGTTATCTTTTTTTCCCATTTGACTAAGATACACATAGTTATCCAATACTTATAATGGTGGGAGGTAGCAGGCAGAGATGGAGTTTGAGTGGTGGAAGGGGGTTCCTACGAACCCCCGAACATCCTTCGCCGAAACTAATTAAGGTCATTTTTTTGTTATGTGCATATAGCATATGATGAACACCCTTGATGAAAATTATGTCTCCACTAGCGGCAGGAGGTACTCAGTGAAATTAGTCAAAATTCGTGCTAGCTGGTGCAGACACTACCATCATAATAAAAAAAATAATTAGTCAAATTACTTTTTATACATACAACTTAAATCTTGAACGCCTTTAGTGAAATTCCTACTTTTGTCACTATATGTATGGTAATGCAAGTGCTTGTATGTATATTGATTATATATGTATTCTTTCATTCATGTACTACTTGTCATAATTTGATTTCAATAATTTTAATGGTGAAAATTTTCAGTCGATATGCCATGGTTCTCCAAGACGCAAATACAAGCATCACGGGATGTTGATCGTGATCTTTCAAGACTTGAAAACAGACTACTACCAAACCTTAATGGTGTAACTTGTGGGAGAGAATGTACTTTCAATGACAATAAGGATGACTGTTGGATTTTTTGTAGATATGTTAGATCAAATTGTGCATTGTAATTGCAAATTGTTGGTGGATCATATATGCAAGTATGGAACATTAAATTATGTTCTTTGTAAAAGTAATAATAATTACATTTCTATGTATTTTCTTCATCTTTTGTTGTTTGCTATCGTTCATGCTTTGTACAAATGATAAAGAAAGTAAAGTCAATGATTTTGCATCCATAGTTGGTTTTTATTTTGGTTTGTTATCCAATGGCTTCCGAGGTGTCATGCCCCGAACCCTGGTCTGGGCGTAACATGGCACTCGGTGCCTGATTGCATGTGACCGAGCGAACCAACTGACTGGCTGAATCAACATGTAATATCAAAATATAATGGATGCAAAAATAAAACCTAATGCAAGTTGATATACTAAAGTCTGAATAAAATAAATCATAAGTGTTGAAACACTGATATAAATTTGAAGCATAAACTGTAGCCAACATGGCTAACATAAAAGCCTGCTAAACTCTGACTGACTGTAACTATAGTCTATGAAGTCTCTGAAGAGTACTGACAACTGACTGTTTACCGAGACAAGGCCCCTGGCATACCTTACTAACTAACATAATGAAAAGATTGTAAATAATGATAATGCCATATGAGAATTGGGGCTCACCAATCAGCTGATATTGTAATCCTAGTGAGCAGATCCGTTGTCCTGTAAATCGTTACCTACATCGCGAGATGCAGGCCACCGGCAAAGGGACGTCAGTACATTTGAATTGTGTTGGTATGTAAAGCAATTGAAAGAGAGAACTGTAAGTGGTGTGCTCGGGAAAGAGCATTCCAAATCAATAAATATGTATATAATCTAAACTGAAGTTGAAACTGATAATTGAACTGAACAAGAGAAGTAAACTAACAGGTACTCCCCGTTCTGAATTATGAATTCACCTGTTTTAACTTAGTTAATCATATTTGGGGGGGGGGGGGAGGGGGGACTCGGCTCAATATAAGTGCACAAATCAGTGGCCATGGCCAAGTAAGTGCGTCAATCAATGGCCTCGACCAAGTATACGCATACATGAGACTGTGGCCTCGGCTAAGATACATATGTTTAATATTTAATAATAATTATTAAGAACCTGAGGTCACTAGAATAATGAACATTACTAAACCGATACATGTATTCATGAACTGATTATGAGATCTGAAGCTTTAACAGTTTATAATCATGCTGAGTATTCTAGACTGAGACTCATGGGTATCAAACATAAGTCTATATTGATTATCTACCGAGTTCACAATGTTTGAAATGAAAGTCATGAACGAATTTTGAAACTGTGTCATCTAGAGAATAGAAGTTCTACAACTATTTATGAAACTAAGGCATAACTATGATTCTGATGCAATTCGTATAATCAATAAAGGCGTAGCATAGGGAGACTCATCAAAATTCCCAAACGTAGAGAGCTAGCCTCACATACCTTAATTTCCTGCTCTTGAGCATAATACAGTGTTTGTCAACCCTTTCAACTTTAATCGATAGCAATACAAGTCAAAGGGTTTCTATATTAGCAATAATATCCATGTTTTGGTCATCTAAGCCTTTTATCAAACACTTGGTGAGCATAAATAATAATTATTATACTTCATTACCCATAAGATGTACTGTCAATCAATAATTTATCAACCCGTCAACCCAAATCTTTGATTGTTCATACTTTCTAACAAACCAACAACTCATATCTCATGAACTCGTGGGTTATAATCACTAATCCAATACTAGAATTAATTAAAGGACGATGATACCTTTTGATGATCGAGTTGCTTGAAATTCGAATCCTAGTGTTCTTTCTCTAACGAAGAAAGATTCAATAGATAATCTATTGAATAGTGAGAATCCTAGCATTAATCCTTGTTAATAATCCATCTATAAGTGTTAGAATTTCTTAGGAGTATATGGGAGACTTACCTTGACGTAGGAGGATGAGGAAAGGAGAGAAAAGTCGACTTAGGGTTTTGTAGAAATGAAAATAGACTTAAATTGCAGAAATTCGTGTCATAAAACTGAGTTCTGCGTTTTTGGGGACCATGGACGTTGTGATATTTGGCACAAATATCTAGATTTAGTATCATTTTCACTTGATTTCTTATCACTTTAATCGTAGTTTTGAATGCGAATTGTTGTATGTGAGCTTATATGTTTGCATTAATAGGTACAACAATGACCAGTGAAGGGTAATCCGAGCAATTCTGGTTGACTCCTAGGTAGTGCGGATTGGTTGAGTGAGTGGAAGGAGGTTGCAGTACTTAAAGGCAATATAAGACCACCGAAGGGTCTCATGCATAGGCTATGCGTTGCATATTCAGCACACTAAAACACCCTCTCTGACCATCAGGCAGGCCATGCGTTGGGTGTACGTCGCATGAGCAAACCACAAGGAAGGCCATGCGCATGCACTGGCTATGCGTCGGACAACCAGTGCACAAGAGGTGCCAGATCTCCTAATTTGATTAGGATTGGGCGAACTTATCTCATATTTGCCCTAGCTTATAAATAGCCATTTTTAACATTAGAATGGCGGCTTGGATGATTTTTGAGACTTGTGAAAAGCTTTCTAGGTTTTTATTTCTCTTCCATTATTTTCTTTACATTGAAACCCTATGTTATCCATAAATTCTCACGTCTACTCTTGAATCATGTGTAACTAAGCACTTCAATTCTGGGGTTGTGGTATAGCCATGAATATTGACGTTTAAAAAATATTATAATCTTAGTAACTTATTCGTATGAAATTGTTTCTTTACTTCTATGTTGCTTGATTGTCTGTGCAATAGTTGAGTTCTATTTACTAATTGATAAATGTGCTAGGGAAAGACGTTGTTAGTTTAGAGAAGAAGTAAAGAGATTGTGATCTGATTATCCCTATAGTTGGGCTAGGATTTGTGACTAGGATTGGAATATACTTAGTTACCGCAATCAATTACATACGGTGCTCTTATTGTGTTCTTGATAAGTCAATCCCATAGGAATATAGGAGCCGAATTGTCTTGACTCGGCGAGTAGTAGTTCGAAAGAATGCTACGAGATTAATAATCCAGTTAATTAGCAGCTGCGAATAAAGGTACTAAGGTAGGATACTTGAATGACTCAATAGGATTGGTGAACCAACTGTGGCCCTGGAATACTTCTAAAATCTTGACAAAAGAAACTCTCAATGACGTTCGTAGCACAGTTTATTTTACATTGTTAGTTATTTAGTTTTCAGCATTAAGTTACAAAACAAACAAAGCTTTTATTCAACATTTGCATAATTAGTAGCAATAGTTTATTTTCATGAAAGTATTGGTCATAAGTCTCTGTCGGTTTGACATATGATTTTATAGAATCACTATATCACTTGTACGACCAGGTACACTTGCGTGTGCATTTGGACGCAATAAATTTTTGGCGCTGTTGCCAGGGACTTAGAAATCAAATTTTTTTCTAGAATAAATTGTATTGATTTATTTATCCAAGTATTAATTTCTTGATCCTAACTGCTACTTGATTGCAGGTACTTTAATCGAATGCGAAGGACTGCGAGTCAAAACAATCTTGAGGAATTTAATCCTGAGCCTGAACGTACTTTCAACCGGCGCAGGAGAGATTTGAACTTATTGTAGGATCCATAGGCTTTAGTCGAATTACCTGTGGTCATGGCCAATAATCCACCAGAGAAGTGCAAGAGGTTGTTGTGCCTGGTGTGGAAGATATCACTTCAAGCATTATCAAGCCCACCATCGAAGGGCACTTTGAGCTGAAGCATCCTATGATTCAGCTACTTCACTCTACCGGGCAATTCACGAGAATGTCACTCAAGGATCTTTAGCGTTACATCCATACTTTTCTGCAGATTGTTGATACTCTTGCTACTTTTTCACGCATGCTAGAGGAATGAAGTTCTAGCACATACGACCACGTACACTTACGTGTGCATTTGAATGTAACAAGTTTTTGGTGCCGTTACCGAGGAATGAACTCGGGTCGCCTGCGTGATAGGCGAGAATATTTACCACTATAGTTCTTCAGCTAGCAGACAAATTAGTAGCAAAAGCGGAGGGAATCATCGAAGATGTATTGGTGCAAATGGGTTCGTTGATGGTTCCTGTAGACTTTGTGATTTTGGATTTCAAGCCAAACCCGGAAGTCCCATTTATTTTGGGGCATCCATTCTTGGCCACAGGGGGAGCACTTATCGATGTAGCAGCTCACCATAAGAGTACATGACAAAGTTGAAATCTTTAATGTGTACAAGACACTAAAAATGCCTGTAGTGTATAAGGAGTTGTCAGCCATTACTGTTCTAAATGATAATACCCGAAGGCCACTAATCACTTCTCGTGATCTCTTGGAGAGATCCTTAGTGGGTGATGATATTTTTGGTGACACTCAGGCATTTGAGATGTTGAAGACTCTGGATATGGAGAGAATGTATATTTGTGAGGGCGAGTATGAGCCCTTAGACAGAAAAATTGGAGTAACTCCGAAATTGTCAATTGAAGAGCCTCCGAAGTTAGCGTTAAAGGCCCTACCTGCACATCTTAAATATGTATTCTTAGGCGAGGGTGATAGCTTTCCAATGATATTAGCAGCAGAGTTGACCGATGAAGAGGTTAGTGTTTGTCTGGAAGTGTTGAAGTCTCACAAAAGGGCATTGGGATGGCAAATCTCTGATATTCAAGGAATTAGTATCACGACCCGACTAGGGCCATGACGGGTACCCGGGACTAACCACCGAGCACCACTCGTTCTATTACTCAATCCTGCTTTCATTTATACTTCTTATACTCATAATTATAGAAAACGACTTTCATTTGAAATATCTTTACTTTATAAACATAAGCCCTTTAGGCTATCAAAGTAATATATAAATACATGCATATACATATGAGAAACTTGTGAGATCATACTACCCACAATGCGTATCTACGAGCCTCTACTAGAGTGCTAGACATATAGACGGGACATGACCCCGTTATGCCCAAAACATGTATATACCAAAAGAATAATCAATAGCACCTCTGAAACAATGGAGTGCTCTCAATCAGCTAATAGCTCCTACGAATCTGGACCACCTCCCAGTCTACCTGTGGGCATGAACACAGAGTCTAAAGAAAACGGACGTCAGTACAAACATTGTACTGAGTATGTAAGGAATAAACAATAATAATATATATCAATGAAAAGAGGAGGCATCAAATGAGGAGAAATCTGTAACTGACTGTGAATCATAAAGGAAAAAATGCATGCTGGCTTACTCTCATAATCATCATCATATCATGTATGCACATATGCATAAACTGCCCGACCATATAGTTACGGTGTGATAATCATTAGCATTACATTAGCCTCCGTCCACGCCTCCCGCGTTCGGGGTACCATCTCATGCCGCCCACTAGTGGTGTCTGCTCATGCCATCTGGCCATGGTGTATACGCTGCCCGCCTTAGCGGTGACTGCCCGGCCATATAGGTGCGGTGTTATATGTTCATCATATACTCATCATAATATATGTAGGGAAACTCAAGGATAACTATACTTTATCGGGGTGACGTAAGGTTGTGAACCCCCGATTCCATTATGGAGCATTCATAAACATTCTGCCTCACCTTGAAGGAATTAGCATAAGGTGAGTGTATATAATGATCAACCTCAATAGATTTTAGATAGCATCATTAGCTTCATAGGATTATCATATCATGGACTCTAGGATTTTAGACTTAAGCATATCATCATCTTTATTGTACTCATAACGTATCTCTTATCTCATATAGCTATTCATGAATAAGGACTCTTAGTTTTCCTGAAGATAAAAACTTCATGAAGGAGGAGGGAAATCATGCCATAAGATTCATGCCTTAGAAAGAAAGGACTTTCCTCACATACCTTTGTCGTTTAACTACTCTATTGCTTGCTCGTTCTCCTTTAATGCTCACGTCCTTACCTTCAAGAGAGTTCGTATCGACATTAGCTAAACAATTATAAGAACGTGTTTACTAAAGCTAGAAAAAATTGGGCAGCATTTCCTTTGTTTATATGACTTCCACCATATTCTATATCAACTCCCTAACATCCGTAACATCATTCATAATATCATGAATAACAATCATCATTTATCTACATTATTCACATTTCACAATTTCACTTCAATTTCCCCATAATCATGGTCATCATTCACTATTACGTTCTTTCACGTATAATGCTCATTCCATGTTCTAAATGTCATTTATAATCTACTTATACTCACAACATATCCATTCATGATTCATTCCAAACTACTACTCAACAATAACACTATTCCCACATTTATGACCTATTTTCCATATTCTTCTACAATCCAAGTGTTTCGACTTCTCAATATCTTAAACATCATGAAAACATCATAAAACTTACCTTAGATATTGTAGAAACAAGCCTTGAGTGGTATTACTCTTCTTGCACTAAAACCTTAGTTCACTTCTCTTGAAATTTCTTGGCTTGGATGACTTTAATGTGTTCCACTCTTGATTTATGTTGGTTTAATGAAGTTGATCATCAATTTCCTTTGGATTCTTGTGAATGAAGTGTAGAGAATATTCTAGAGAGTTCTTGACTTGTGTGGAATGAAAATGAAATGAATTAAAATGAACTTGGGTCCCCTTGTAATAACTTAAAATCTGGTCCCGTCGAGTAATTATACGGACACTTATACGGTCTGTATAAACTTATATGGTCCGCATAAGTGACCGTGAAATGGACCCTTCACTGTCTCCTCTCTGTGACCATTATACGGGCCGTATAAATTTATACGGTCCGTATAACTGACCGTATAATCCCACCAGTGAGAGACCTTCACTGTGATGGTTCTGTGGTCCATTATACGGTCCATATAACATTATACGGTCTGTATAATAGGCCGTATAACCCATCAGTCCACTGATTTGGTTCTCGCCACTTCGTTTGATCTCCGATCCTTATGGAACCTTCTTAACACTTGTTTAACACTTCATTAACAATCTAAAGGTCGTTATAACTCTTCTCCAAGACATCTTTAAACTCTCATTATTTTGATACTCGATTCCTCCATATTTCTGCCCGACACACAACATATGACTCGCTTTCCTTAGCAACTTTCCTCTCTCACCTCAAATGTCTTTGGAAATATTAGTTAGGACCATTAAAGGTCATTCCTTTCTTATCAAAGCATCGCACACGCCAAGCCCTTCATTAGTCTATTCACTGTGAACTAACGGGAAAATTTCCCAGGTGTAATAATTAGCCCCGTGCTATGCATGCATAAAATACTCATGGATGATGATCATAAGCCAAGCGCACAAATCAAAGGAGACTAAATCCTGTGATGAAGGAGGTAGTCAAGAAAAAGGTAATCAAGTGGTAAGATTCCGGTATTATTTTTCCTATTTCAGATAGCAAGTGAATGAGCCCGGTGCAGTGTGTCTCGAAGAAATGAGGGATGACAGTTGTGACAAATGACAAAAATGAGCTCATTCCTACTAGAACAATCACTGGATGGAGAATTTACATGGATTATCACAAGTTGAATGAGGCGACCAACAAGGATCACTATCCCATTCCCTTGATTGATCAAATGCTAGACAAGTTAGTCGGGCAAGAGTTTTATTTTTTTCTAGATGGCTATTCTGGCTACAATCAAATATCTATTGCTCCGGAGGATCAGGAGAAGACCACGTTTATGTTACCCCTTGAAAATTTCCCCTTAGCGTACAGTGAATGGACTAACGAAGGGAATGAGGTATACGAGGTTTGGATAAGTAAGAAATAGTATTTGATGGTCCTAATTAAGATTTCTAAAGACATTCGAGTTAAGGAAAGAAAGTTGTTAAGGAAAGCGAGTCATAAGTCGTGTGTCGGGCGAATTACGATTTTCAAGTTAATGATGTTTTAATGATGTCTTGGAGAAGATTTATAACGTCCCTTAGATTGTTAATGAAGTGATAAACAAGTGCTAAGAAGGTTCCATAAGGATTGAAGATCAAACGAGACGACGGGAACAACTTCGGTGGAACTGTGAGTTCCACGACCATGTTCCATGGACAGCACCATGATCCACGGACCGTGGATGGGTCCGTGGAACTGACAGCAGAGATGGTGGCTGGCTGGTCATGAACCACGACAAGTTCCACGGACCGTGGAAGTCCCAACGGGCTGAACTTAGTTCAATTATATAATGATGCTCTCATTTCATTTATTTCATTTCCACACTTTTCTTCAACTTCTCAAGACCTCTAGAACCTTCCCTATATTTCATCCACAAGAAAACTAAGGGAATAAAGGATTCAATAACAAGAATTGAAGTGAATCAAGTGAAGGAAACCTCATTAAAGTCATCCAACTCAAGAAATCTCAAGAAAGATGAAATAGAGTTTTGGTGGAAAAAGGTGTATTACCCTTCAAGGCTTATTCCTCCATCATCTAGGGTGAGTTTCATAATCTTTACATGTTGTTTAAAGTATTAATAAGTTGAACCACATGGATTGCAGAAGAGTATAGAAATGGGTCATAAATGTGGTAATAGTGTCATGAGTGAGTAGTAGTTGGAATGAATCATGAAAATGGATACGCTGAGATTATAAATACATTATAAATGATATTTAGAACATGAAATAAGTATTGGATATGAAAGAACGCGATAATGGACTTTGGTCATGATTATGGAGAATTGCAGTGAAATTGTGAAATGCGAATGATGTAAACGAATGACGATTGTTGTTGGTGATATTATGATTGATATTATGAATGTTGGGAGTTGATATGGAATATGGCGGAAGTAGTATAAACAAAGGAAATGCTGCCCAATTTTCTTTAGCCTTAAGAAGTACGTTCTTATGATTGTTTAGCTAATGTCGATACACATTCCCTTGAAGGTATAAACGAGTGCGTTAAAGGAGAATGAGCAAGCAATAGAATAGTTAAACGACGAAGGTATGTAAGGCTCAACCTTTCTTCCTAAGGCATGAATCCTATGTATGAATTTCCTCCTTCCTTATGAATTTTCTATCTTCAAGAAAGTTATGAGTCCTTGTTCACGAATAGTTATATGAGATAAGATATATTATGAGCACGTTAATGATGATGATAAGTTAAGTCTAAAGGCCTATAGGTTATGATATGATGTTCCTATAAAGCTAATGATGCTATTTATAATCTATTGATGTTGATCATTGTACACACTCACCTTACGCTTGTTCCTTCAAGGTGAGGCAGAATCGCTTATGAATGCTCCATAATGAAATCGGGGTCCACGACCTTATGTCACCCCGATAGAGTTTGATTGTCTATAAGTCTCTAAGCATGTATTATAATGAGTTATGGTTAGTATACTATGATGAGCATATTATAACAAGTATGATAATGAACATATGATGATATTACACCGCGCCTATATGGTCGGGCAACACCGCAAGGCGTGGCGCTATACACCATGGCCAAATGGCATGGGGGACACCACTAGTGGGCGGCATGAGATGATACCCCGGACGCCGAAGGCCCGGACGCGGCTAATGCTATCGATTATCACACCGTACCTATATGGTCGGGACAAATTTTATATATTTATGCATTTATGACATGATGATGAGATTATGATAGTAAGCTAGTATGCATTATCATTATTTCTTTTATGATTAAATCGATTTACATATTGCTCCTCAATTGATGTCCCCTCATTTTATTGATATCTTATTATTGTTTATGCCTTACATACTCAGTACAATATTCGTACTGACGTCCGTTTTCTTTGGACGCTGTGTTCATGCCCACAGGTAGACAGGGAGGCGATCCAGACTCATAGGAGCCACTAGCTGATTGAGAGCACTCCACTTTTCCGGAGGTGCCATTGATTATTCTTTTGGTATATATATATATATATTTTTGGGCACGACGGGGTCCTGTCCCGTCCATATGTCTAGTACTCTAGTAGAGGCTCGTAGATGCGCAGTGTGGGTAGTATGGCCCCATGGTCTTCATGTATATATGTATATATATTATTTTGATAGCCGAAGGGTTTATGTTTATGAAAGTAATTATGCTTCAATGTTAACAGTTTTCTATGATTATGAGCATGTATATATACTTGAATGAGAGCAGATGAGTAATAATATGAGCGGTGTTCGGTGGTTGCCCCGGATACCCATCATGACCCGTAGCTCGGATCGTGACAGAAGTGGTATCAAAGCAGTTCAGTCCTAGGAAGTGTCTACGAGCCGTGTCTAGTAGAGTCTTGTTTATGGTGTGTTGCGCGCCACGCTAATAAACAAGATGCTACAGGGCATTTAGGAAAAATGACCATCTTTCTTCTTAGGAGATCGTGTGATAGAGCCGAGTATAAGATTTAATCCTCCCTAATAGTGTGTTGTGGTTTCAGAAATACCGCCAAAGGGAAAAGCTAAAGCTGTCCAGAAGGGCAAGACTTCTACGAGAAGGCGGGCAGAAAGAGAGCCGCCTATGAATATAGATGAAGGTGAATCACACCATGAGGCTCTATCTAATGCTTCCACTACTCCGCCTATTACGGAAGATCAAGAAGGGGCTTTAGCTCCAGCTCCTATGCCTCTAGTTCCCCCCCACCGGCTACTTCGAGTCAATAAGTGACCGAAGCCATTCATTTATTGACACAGTTGGTTGCCGCCCGCAGCACAACGGCAAAATACGGGCCCAAGTGATCGTTCAGCTAGTACTAGAGCCCGTGACTTTATGAGTCTAAATCCTCCAAAATTCTTTAGGTCAAAGCCGGATGAAGACCCGCAAGGCTTTATTGATGAAATGTTAAGAACATTGCGGATTATTCATGCTTCCGAGACCGAATCCGTGGAGTTGGCATCATATAGACTCCGGGATGTGGCGGTTTTATGGTATAATAATTGGTTAGCGTCGTGGTAAGAGAATGCGCCTCCACCCGTGTGGCAAGAATTTGTAGATGCTTTCGTTCGCCATTATTTGCCACCCGAGGTCCGCCGGGCTAGAGCGGATAGATTTCTAAATTTGAAGCAAGGGAATATGAGCTACCGAGTATAGCCTTCAATTTAATTCTTTGGCTAGATATGCCCCTACTATGGTGGCCGACATGGGCGATAGGGTGCATAGATTTGTAAGTGGCTTAGGGCCACATTTGTTCAAAGACTGTTTGACAGCTTCATTACAGGATGGGATGGATATTTCTCGTATTCAAGCCCATGCCCAAAATCTAGAAGGACAACAACCTCCGCAATGGGGTGATCGTGATGTTGATAGGGGGCAAGGAAAAAGGGCCAGCTCTATGGGCACAGGCGGTGATTATAGAGGGGGATCAAGGCAGTCATATTCTAGGCACTCAGGCCAGTCAGTGACGAGTGCACCTCCCCGATTTACAGGCTGAAGATTTGATCGCTCTTTCCGTTCGGGACGGGGCCGGGGTTCGAGGGCCTCGTGTTCTCGGCTTGGGGGAGATTATAGTAGAGGAGACCTCCGTACGCGATGCGGCCAATGCGGTAGATTACATTCTCGGGACAAGTGCCGTTAGGGTTCAGATGCTTGTTACACTTGTGGTCAGGTAGGGCATATGATGAGAGATTGCCCATCGTGAGCAGCAGAGCTGGGGTCCAGCCCACAGGATCAGCGGTTGGTTCTTCATCAGTGCGTCCGACAGGGCAGACTCCCCAGATTCCAGCAGGCCGAGGTAGAGGCCGAGGGGGAGCATCTACTTCAGGTGCTACTCAGCCCCGCTTATATGCCTTAGCCGGACGACAGGATCTCGAGACCTCCCCAGATGTGGTTACAGGTACATTGACTGTGTTTTCTCATGACGTGTATGCATTGATAGATTCGGGTTCCACATTATCTTATATTACGCTTTACGTTGCTAATCGTATTGGGGTGAAACCTGAGTCAATTAAGCCTTTTGAGGTATCTACTCCGGTTGGTGATCCCGTGATAGCCAAACAAGTGTATAAAGATTGTATAATTGTGATGTGTGATCGCCAAACCAAAGCTGATTTAGTTGAGCTGAAAATGTTAGATTTTGATGTGATTATGGGAATGGATTGGTTGGCCTCATGCTATGCTAATGTTGATTGTCGAATGAAATTAGTTCGATTTCAATTTCCGGGAGAGCCCGTGCTTGAATGAAAAGGTAATACGGCAACTCCAAGGGGTAGGTTTATTTCCTACCTTAAGGCAAGAAAGATGATAGCCAAGGGCTATATTTATCATCTAGTCCGAGTTCATGATACGAAAGCAAAGCCACCAGTTTTCCAATCTGCCCCGGTAGTGAATGAATTCTCGGATGTATTTCCAGATGAACTTCCAGGCCTTCCTCCAGAAAGAGAAATTGAGTTCGTCATTGATGTGTTGCCGGACACTAAGCCTATTTCTATTCCTCCTTACCGAATGGCTCCGGTGGAATTAAAAGAGCTAAAGGCACAGTTGAAAGATTTGCTCAAGAAGGGGTTTATTAGACCCAGTTCATCCCCGTGGGGAGCGCCAGTCTTATTTGTGAAAAATAAAGATGGCTCCCTACGAATGTGTATTGATTATAGACAGCTGAATAAGGTGATGATAAAGAATAGATATCCTCTTCCGAGAATTGATGATTTATTTGATCAACTATAAGGTGCTAAGTGGTTTTCCAAGATAGATTTGAGATCGGGTTATCATCAAGTGAGAGTCAGAGAAGAGGATATTCCTAAGACAGCGTTCAGAACGACATATGGTCATTATGAATTTCGAGTGATGTCGTTTGGACTAACTAATGCTCCGGCAGTGTTTATGAATTTAATGAATAATGTATTCAGGCCTCTCTTGGATTTGTTCGTGATAGTATTCATTGATGACATTCTGGTGTATTCTCGTACAGAATCAGAACATGCAGATCATTTACGTATTTTCCTTGGAATTCTTCGAACTCGGGAGTTGTATGCAAAATTTTCAAAGTGTGAGTTTTGGCTAAATTCTGTGACGTTCTTGGGTCATGTTATTTCAGATGATGGCATTAGAGTTGACACCCAGAAAATCGAGGCTGTGAAGCCTTGGCCAAGGCCTACAACGCCTACAAAAGTTCGTAGTTTTCTGGGGTTGCAGGTTATTATAGAAGATTCGTAGAGGGCTTTTCATCTATTTCAGCCCCATTGACGAAGTTAACCCAGAAGTCAGCTAAATTTCGATGGAATGACACTTGTGAGCGTAGCTTCCAAGAGTTGAAGGATAGATTAACCTCAGCTCCAGTCTTAACACTCCCAGATTGCTATGTTGTGTATTGTGATACTTCTAGCGTGGGGCTAGGATGTGTGTTAATGCAGCATGGAAAAGTCATTGCTTATGCCTCGAGACAGTTGCGGAAACATGAAAAGAATTACCCAACTCACGATCTTGAATTGGCTGCAGTTATCCATGCATTAAAAATGTGGAGACATTACTTGTATGGCGTGCACGTTGATATCTATACAGACCACAAGAGCCTCCAATATATTTTCAAACAAAAGGAGTTGAATCTGCGGCAAAGGCGGTGGTTAGAACTATTGAAGGATTATGATGTAAATATTTTATACCACCCCGGGAAAGCAAATGTAGTAGCGGATGCGCTTAGCCGCCGATCAATGGGTAGCTTATGTGACGTACCCTTGGAGAAGAAAGAAATGATTCATGAACTCCACCAACTAGCTAATCTTGGAGTACGTCTAATTGATTCAGGTGACGCAGGGATTGGTATTCATGATCCCACAGTTTCGTCTTTGAATCTGGAAGTAAAGGAGCGGCAATACGAAGACCCTCAATTAAGCCATTATAGAGATATATGTCATGCAAAGGAGGAGTCTCCATTTGAAACTTCTATAGAGGGAGTCCTTAGATACCGAGGCAGGCTATGCGTTTCGAATGTTGCGGAATTACGCCACCGGATTCTAGAAGAAGCTCATTATTCTCGGTATTCTATTCATCCAAGAACGACAAAGATGTATCATGATCTCAAGATGATGTATTGGCGGGATGGTATGAAAAGAGACATAGCAGAATTTGTAGCACAATGTCCAAATTGCCAGCAAGTAAAGATAGAACATCAAAAGCTAGGGGGATTATTGCAAGCAATGGAAATTCCTACGTGGAAATGGGAAGTGATCAACATGGATTTTATTGTAGGACTACCTCGTTCCCGAGGCAAGTATGATTCTATATGGGTGATTGTGGATAGATTGACGAAAGCAGCTCATTTCCTTCCAGTCAGAACCACCTACTCAGCCGAAGATTATGCAAGATTATATCTTAAGGAGATTGTGAGACTTCATGGTATTTCGATATCCATTATTACAGATAGAGGAGCACAGTTTACAGCTAAATTCTGGAAATCTTTCCAAGAAGGTCTAGGTACTCAAGTAAAGCTTAGTACGGCGTTTCATCCACAAACTGATGGACAAGCCGAGCGTACCATTCAGACTTTGGAGGATATGCTAAGGGCATGTGTTTTAGATTTTGGTGGTAGTTGGGACGACCACTTACCCCTAATTGAATTTGCCTACAATAATAGCTACCATTCCAGTATCCAAATGGCTCCGTATGAAGCGTTGTATGGGAGAAAGTGCAGATCTCCAGTTGGATGGTTTGAAGTCGGAGAAGTGCAATTAATAGGTCCTGAGTTGATTCAGCAAGCGGTAGAAAAAGTCAAGGTGATCCGAAATCGATTGTTGACAGCCCAAAGTCGCCAAAAGTCTTATGCGGATAACCGCCGGCGAGATCTAGAATTTCAAGTCGATGATTGGGTGTTCTTGAAAGTATCACCAATGAAAGGGGTGATGAGATTTGGTAAGAAAGGAAAGTTGAGTCCTCGATATATTGGACCCTACAAAATCATCCGCAAGGTGGGTCAAGTGGCGTATGAATTGGACTTGCCTTCAGAACTTGAATTAGTTCATCCAGTATTCCATGTTTCAATGCTCCGCAAATGAGTTGGAGATCCCACAAAGATTGTGCCAATAGATGATGTTCAGGTTACAGAAAAGCTAACCTATGAAGAAGTGCCTATTGCCATATTAGACAGGCAAGTACGGAAACTTCGGAACAAGGAAGTAGCTTCAGTTAAGGTCCTATGGCGAAATAACAATCGGGAAGAGATGACTTGGGAAGCGGAAGAGAAGATGAAATCTACATATCCGCATTTATTTCAGCCCCCAGAAGAGATATATGATGAAATATTGAGATTATAAGGTATGTACACTTTTCTTTTATGCATATGGGCCGTGTGTGGCCAATTTGTATTGCTATTGTGTTATAGCCCTGTGAGGTAATGATATTATGGGTTGTTGTGATAGGGTGGTAATGCCGTATTACAGGGGAAACTCTGGCGAAATTTTTCTAGAATTCCTAATGACTTAACATTCGAGGACGAATGTTCCAAAAGGGGGGAAGAATGTTACACCTTGAAAATTTCCCCTTAGCGTACAGTGAATGGACTAACGAAGGGCATGAGGTATAAGAGGTTTGGATAAGTAAGAAATAGTATTTGATGGTCCTAATTAAGATTTCTAAAGACATTCGAGTTAAGGAAAGAAAGTTGTTAAGGAAAGCGAGTCATAAGTCGTGTGTTGGGCAAATTACGATTTTCAAGTTAATGCTATTTTAATGATGTCTTGGAGAATATTTATAACGTCCCTTAGATTTTTAATGAAGTGATAAACAAGTGCTAAGAAGGTTCCATAAGGATTGGAGATCAAACGAGACGACGGGAACAACTTCGGTGGAACTGTGAGTTCCACGACCATGTTCCACGGACAGCACCATGATCCACGGACCGTGGATGGGTCCGTGGAACTGCCAGCAGAGATGGTGGCTGGCTGGTCATGAACCACGACCAGTTCCACGGACGGCATTGTGTTCCACGGACCGTGGAAGTCCCGACGGGCTAAACTTAGTTCAATTATATAATGATGCTCCCATTTCATTTATTTCATTTCCACACTTTTCTTCAACTTCTCAAGACCTCTAGAACCTTCCCTATATTTCATCCACAAGAAAACTAAGGGAATCAAGGATTCAATAACAAGAATTGAAGTGAATCAAGTGAAGGAAACCTCATTAAAGTCATCCAACTCAAGAAATCTCAAGAAAGATGAAATACGGTTTTGGTGGAAAAAGGTGTATTACCCTTCAAGGCTTATTCCTCCATCATCTAGGGTGAGTTTCATAATCTTTCCATGTTGTTTGAAGTATTAATAAGTTGAACCACATGGAATGTAGAAGAGTATAGAAAATGGGTCATAAATGTGGTAATAGTGTCATGAGTGAGTAGTAGTTGGAACGAATCATGAAAATGGATATGCTGAGATTATAAATACGTTATAAATGATATTTAGAATATGAAATAAGTATTGGATATGAAAGAACGCGATAATGGACTTTGGTCATGATTGTGGAGAATTGGAGTGAAATAGTGAAATGCGAATGATGTAAACGAATGACGATTGTTGTTAGTGATATTGTGATTGATATTATGAATGTTGGGAATTGATATGGAATATGGCAGAAGTAGTATACACAAAGGAAACGTTGCCCAATTTTCTTTAGCCTTAAGAAGTACGTTCTTATGATTGTTTAGCTAATGTCGATACACATTCCCTTGAAGGTATAAACGAGTGCATTAAAGGAGAACGAGCAAGCGATAGAATAGTTAAACGACGAAGGTATGTAAGGCTCAACCTTTCTTCCTAAGGCATGAATCCTATGTATGAATTTCCTCCTTCCTTATGAATTTTTTATTTTCAAGAAAATTATGAGTCCTTGTTCACGAATAAGTCATTTGAGATAAGAGATATGCGACGAGTACGATAGTGATGATGATAAGATTAAGTCTAAAGGCTTGAGGGTTATGATATGATGTTCCTATAAAACTAATGATGCTATTTATAATCTATTCATGTTGATCATTGTACACACTCACCTTACGCTTGTTCCTTCAAGGTGAGGCTGACTGTTCATGAATGCTCCATAAGAAAATCGGGGGTCCACGACCTTATGTCACCCCGGTAAAGTATGATTGTCTATAAGTCTCTATGCATGCATTATAATGAGTTATGGTAAGTATACTATGATGAGCATATTATAACAAGTATGATAATGAACATATAATGATATTACACCGCGCCTATATGGTCGGGCAGTCACCGCCAAGGCGGGCTGCTATACACCATGGCCAGATGGCATG
Source organism: Lycium ferocissimum (assembly GCF_029784015.1). Taxonomy (NCBI): domain Eukaryota; kingdom Viridiplantae; phylum Streptophyta; class Magnoliopsida; order Solanales; family Solanaceae; genus Lycium; species Lycium ferocissimum. Next base: position 4,969,639 of record NC_081350.1, read on the forward strand.
GGCAGACACCACTAGTGGGCGGCACGAGATGATACCTCGGACGCGGGAGGCCTGGACGCGGGCTAATGCTATTGATTATCACACCGTACCTTTATGGTCGGCACTTATATATTTATGCATATATGACATGATGATGATTATGATAGTAAGCCAAGATGCATTATCTCTTGTATGAGTCGGATCGATTTACATATTGCTCCCTAATTGATGCCCCTTCATTTTATTGATATCTTATTGTTGTTTATGCCTTACATACTCAGTACAATATTCGTACTGACGTCCGTTTTCTTTGGACGCTGTGTTTATACCCATAGGTAGACAGGGAGGTGATCCAGACTCATAGGAGCCACTAGCTGATTGAGAGCACTCCACTTTTCTGGAGGTTCCATTGATTATTCTTTTGGTATATATGTATATATATTTTGGGCATGACGGATGTCATCCCGTCCATATGTCTAGTACTCTAGTAGAGGCTCGTAGATGCGCAGTGTGGGTAGTATGGCCCCATGGTCTTCATGTATATATGTATATATATTATTTTGATAGCCGAAGGGTTTAAATTTATGAAAGTAATTATGCTTCAATGTTAACAGTTTTCTATGATTATGAGCATCTATATATACTTGAATGAGAGCAGATGAGTAATAATATGAGCGGTGTTCGGTAGTTGCCCCAGATACCCGTCATGGCCCGTAGCTCGGGTCGTGACGCTTTTATATGCCCATATGGCACATATGCCTTTTAACACATGCCATTTGGATTATGTAATGCACCCACGACTTTTCAAAGGTGTATGATGGCTATCTTTTCAGAAATGGTAGAAGATTTCGTAGAAGTGTTCATGAATAATTTTTTTTTGTATTCGAGAACTCTTTCGAGGTATGTTTGATGAATCTAGACCGAGTACTTACGAGATGTGAAGAGACTGACCTTGTCTTGAATTGTAAAAAATGTCACTCTATGGTCCGAGTAGGTATCGTCCTTGGGCCCAAGGTTTCAAAGAGAGGGATGGAGGTTAATCGTACTAAAGTGGAAGTCATGGAGAAGCTACTACCCTCAGTTTCAGTCAAGGGTGTGTGCAGTTTCCTCGGGCATGTAGGATTCTATAGATGCTTCATAAAGGGTTTCTCAAAGATCTCTAGTCCGATGTGCAGGGTACTTAAAAAAGAGGTGAAATTCCTGTTTGAGGATGCTTGTGTCAAGGCCTTCAAAGATCTAAAGAAGAGGTTGGTAACTGCACCAATAATCATAGCACCTGACTGGAACTTGCCATTTGAATTGATGTGTAATGTAAGCGACAATTCCATGTGAGTTGTGTTGGGCCAAAAACGAGAGAAAGTCTTATCTACTATGCTAGCAAGATGTTAGATGCTACCCAAATGAATTACATGGTAACCGAGAAGGAGTTGCTAGCTGTGGTGTATGCTTTTGATAAGTTTCGGTTCTATCTTGTTGGGACACATGTTATTATACATATAGATCATGCGGTCATTCGCTACTTGTTCAACAAGAAGAACGCTAAACCCAAGTTGGTTCGGTGGATTCTTCTTTTGCAAGAATTTGATATTAAGATTAAAGATCATAAGGGAGCTGAGAACCAAGTTGCAGACCACTTGTCGAGATTAGACAACCATAATCATTTTGTGGACGATGTTTAAATCTGAGAGTCATTCCCTGACGAGCAGTTGTTTGCTATTCCTGCTACCGAAGTCGCATGGCATGCTGATATTGTGAACTTGATAGTAAGTGGGGAGTACCCACCCGAAGCTACTTCACAGCAGAGAAAGAAGTTGTATCATGATTCACAGTTCTACATATGGGATGAGCCGTATTTGTTCAAGCAAAGGACTAATCAGTAGTGCGGAGATGTATTCCCCAGACCAAGGTGAGTCAAGTGCTAGAGAGTTGTCATTCTTCCCTATATGGGAGGCAATTTCAAGGTGATCGTACGGCAGATAAGGTACTACAATCGGGTTTTATTAGCTTACTCTTTTCAAAGATGCCTATGCATTTGCTAGAAGTTGTGACAAATGTCAACGAACTAGATCATCTCTAGAAGGCATGAGATGTCGTTAACAAACATATTGGAGGTAGAGATATTTGATTATGCTTACTGTCGATTATGTTTCAAAATAGGTCGAAGCAATCTCTCTTCCAACCAATAATGCAAAGGTAGTGGTGAATTTTGTGCGAAAGAACATATTCTCGAGGTTTGGAACCCTAAGAGTGATGATTAGTGATGGGGACACTCACTTCTGTAACAATTTTTTAAAGAATCTCTTGGAAAAATACGGGGTGAAGCATAAGGTTTCTACAACGTACGGACAAGTAAAGATATCGAATAGAGAAGTGAAGTAAATTTTAGAGAAAACTATGAATGCTCAGAGGAAGGATTGGGCAATGAAGTTAGATAATGCCTTATGGGCGTATCGCATAGCTTATAAAACCCCTATTGGAGCTTCTCCTTCTGAGGTTAGTTTACGGGAAGGTGTGCCATCTACTGGTTGAGTTACAACATAAAGCATATTAGACAATCAAAAAGCTCAATCTTGATATGAATTTAGCAGGTGAGAAAAGGTTGCTGCAGTTGCATGAACTTAATGAGTTTAGACTAGGAGCATATGAGAACGCAAAGCTATACAAAGAGAAGACGAAAAGAGGGCATGACAAGCATATACAACATCGTGAATTCATGCCAGTATAGCAGGCATTACTCTTTAACTCTAGGCTGCGGTTAATTCCTGGCAACCTTAAGTCCCGATGGTCTGGACCGTTTGTGATGACTAAAATCACACCCCATGGTGCCGTCGAAATACAAACTATGGATGGGGTGCGTAAGTTCTTCGTAAATGGACAGCATCTCAAGCTATGTTGGGGCGGTAACTTTGACAAGGAGAAGGAGCAAGTGCTCTTTAATGATGAGTAGAGAAGGACCTGAGTCGTGCCGCGACGTTAAATCAAGCGCTTCTCGAGATGCAACCTAAGTTTGTAATGTAAAAATTTAAATAAAAGAAAAATACAAAAAGAGTCATGCCACGACCTTAACTAAGGTGCTAGTTGGGAGACAACCTAAGTTTTGTAGCATATATGTCACTGTTGTTCATGTTGAAGGGATAAGGAAGGAGCGACAACACAAAACGAGAACAAAATACAAAGAATCGAACTTCAGGTTTGTGGTGTGCTTTGCTTCTGCATCGCATGAGCATCACACAACAGGTAAGAAGGACAAAAATTTAGGTAAGTAAAAAGTTCAGAAAGGGGTATTTTGTACGCTGGGCATGCGTCGCACAGCTAGCGCACGAGAGAGTCTCAGAGCCAAAAATTTGGCTAAATAAAAAGTTTAGAAGGGATATCTTTATGCGCTGGGCATGCGTCGTACAGCCAGCACACGAGTGATAATCAGAGCCAAAAATTGGCTAAGTACAAAGTTTAGAGAGGCTGTTTTCATGCGCTGGGAGTGCGATGCATAAGTAACGCTTGAGTGGTATACAGAGCAAAAATTTGGCAGAGTATAGAGTTCAGAGAGTGGTGTTGTAATGACCCATTTTGGTCATTATATTGTTTTTGACCCATTTATCCTTGTTGATCCTTCCCCGGGTTCCTTTAGTATGATTTATGACTTAGTAAAGTCATTGGTTTGGTTCCCGAAAGGTTTGACTGTGAGTCATTGGTAGAAGAACTAGTTAAGTTAATTAACTAGAGTTTACCATGGCTAACATCAGGTTAAGGTGGCCGTGTCAATATTTTGAAAGTTCCAACAAATTTGTATGATGATTTAGGACTTGTCCACAAGTTATAGTGAGATTCCAAAGAGTTTCACATGGATTTGGGTTGTGTCACGCTTGTATTCGATGTTTTCACAGTATTTTCTTGGGGATAAAAGGCTTTGTGTTTTTATTGGACCATTAGATCCATATTGTAATTACGAAGCTATAGCAAAAAGAATCGTCGCATTTCGCCCCTGTATGAGGAAGTTATGGTCATTTTCGTGTGGGCTATACCAATAGGTCCGCTGCAACGAAGCTTAGGACCGCCGGCGTTGAAACTCGTGACTCGCGTAGCCAATCCATCGTTGGACGAAGCTCGGGACCGGCTAGGCAAGGCTCGAGGGGGGGGGGGGCAGCATAAACTAATTTGTATATTGAAATTTCGAAGTCATTACCCACAAAACCCCAAACATAGTTTTCAAGAGAGAAATAGGTGAATTTTATTCCATTCATTGGTGAAAGCATCTTGGAGGGTAAGTCCCTGCCTTTATTTGTTCCTTTACCTTTCTTCTTCAAGTTCCATGATTAGTTTAAGGTCCATCAATGGTAGGTGAAAATCCTAGAACCCTAAAATTAGTAAACCCTTAAATAATTAATGGGTTGTTGATTTTGTTGTTGCTTAAACATCTAAGAGTGCAGGCTATCACTTTCTAGGATGGGAATTTCATTATTAGTTACGAGAATCGCATATTGAAACTTAGGGTTCTAACAAAAATAGGAACTTTGGCCTAAAATCTGTTTGAAAGGGGTTAAATTGAATAGAAATCCCATGAATTGGAACAGTATGATTGTAGAAATAGAAGTTATGATAAATTGACCATTAAAAGATGGTTTCATCTAATCGAAAAGGGTAGAAGTAATTGGGTCTACTTCCCCAATTGTTGTTCTTATTTTATTAGAAGGTTTATCGCTTACTTAGCATTGTATTGCTACTTTGACCGCTCTAAGGCGTTTCGAAAATAGAAGGCTCGTGTGGAGTAGTCCGTGGCTCCTATTCTGCCTTTGAGGTAGGTTACAACTTATTTTAATTAGACTTTGATTAGCGAAACATATATGTTGTGTAGAATTGACGGGAGAAAGCATGATTAGGTCTTCAGACATGGTGTTTGGTTGGATATTAGCTAGGTTGGTATGACTTTTAATTATGTGGGCTTGTCGCCGTTATTTACGCATTGTGATGGTGTAGTTGTATTCATACCGGGCAACTTGGGATGGAATTCTATTAGTTTTGTTGTTGTTTATGGTGGCTTGCTGCCATGTTATTGTGATTAGACTTACTACCCGAATAGGTGTGTTGTGATACGTGTTGTACCCAATTCCCTTTTATTATGACATATATCATTGGAGAAAGGAAGGATAATGAGCTTAGACTTGAATTGTGATATAAACTTATCATAATATACAGATGAAAACTTGATGTACGAATTACGGTTGATGGTGATATTATACTTGGCATGAATTCTCATTCCATATGTATATTTGATAGTGAATTATAACTTGGTATTGATGATGATATATGAGAAAATGGAGCACCTCGGTGATACAACACTTAGTTGTGATGTGTACTCATTCTATTTGGAAGTAAAGAGGGACATAGACTCTTTATGTTGACTGAGATGGTTTGTATGATTCATTCCATAGTTGGGTCGATTTATGTAACTCTTGATATGACTTATGACATTATGACTTCTTGTACTTCATTGTTATTTTAGTGCATTGATTTACTATATTTGCACCTATTTTTGCGTTCATACATTCATACATTATGGAAATGGTTTAGAATTGTTGAAAGGAAGGTGTTCATATATACCCTTCATTGATTGATCGAGATAGCTGTATAATTAGGCTATGGTTGAGCAGAGTTATTGGTGAGTCTTGTTATGACTTATGTTACTATGACTATACTTCATTGTTTCTAGTTATTCATTGTGATTCAATCATGAGGCATTGCTGATGAGATTTTGAAATGGAACATATACATCTATTAAGGCACATTTGACAGGGGGTGACGATATGGCCTAGTTGTGAGCTCGTGGTCTGAGGTTTGTTCCGGAATAGTGGTACATGGACACCATGGGTCCCCTGCAGGTTATGACTATTTAGGCAAAACATTACCATTTAGCATGTGTGTACAGGTTTGGAATATTTTGCCAGTGCATTGCATTGCACATCATTATATTTTGCATTGCACTTCATTACATTTTATTCTGCATTATTATATGGCTCGTTTAGTTCTGATTTTGGTATGTTTTGTTGAAACGGTTGTTGTAGTATAGATATGATCATTGACTAAGTGAAACTGTGGATTAGTGACTCTACCTAGGGTCGAAACTTCGACTTGTGATTATCGGGTGAGACTAATAAGATTGAACAAACTTGTGGTTTAGAAGCTTCATCTTAGGCTGTGATTTAGTTATTGGATATTCTGTGACTTGGATTTGAGTATTATGTGCCTATCTGTTTATCTTGTTGCATGTATGCTTATATGTGTGAACTAATCTTTGTCGGCCTATGATGCTTACCGGTACACAGTGTTTGTACTGATATTACCTTGCTGCACCCTTTTTGAGTGCAGATTGTATTCCAGAGATTTCACCTAGATCACATCTCTAGCTTAAAGCTAGTTAATTTGCTTGATCAGATTCGAGGGTGAGCTTCTATCCATACCATGCCGCCTTCTTTCCAAACGTCTACTTTCATTCCAGACATTATTTATTATTATTTTTGATAGATATTTCATTCTTTAGACATTGTTGGTTAGAGTCCTTATACGATGACTTTCAGACTTTGGGAATTTAAAAGCTAGACTTCCGTACTTATATTATTTATCATTTATGACTTGGCTGGACTATTTGTTTATTCACTTATTTATTGATTGTTAGAGTATAAATGATTAAAGAAGTTGAAATTGGCTAGTAATTAATGGGCTAATGGGTAAGGATTCACCTGCTAGTGATAATAAGGTAAGTGCCCGCACGATCGGTAATTAGGATCGTGATAGGGGCATTGTGTGTTGGCCATGCGACGCATAGCCAACGCACGGTTTGACCCGGTTCAAATTTTTTTTAAAAGATTAAAACACGGTTGACCCCCCAATTCTCCCCACTTCTCACGAACTCCCCCTTGCTCTCTCTCTCTCTCTCTCTCTCTCAACACTCTCTAAATCGAACCCAAACACTAAAACCCTTCCCCAAATATCTTTCAACTCTCAAGAAACTCCTGTGCATCATCTCATAACACAACAAAGATAATAAATCTTCATCTTTCATCTATGAAATCCCATCCCTCTTTCCACATTTGTGCTGAAATTTGAGATTGATGAACTAGGGTTTATGGGGTTGGACGAAATTGGGTGGGGATTTGGTATTTTTGTGCTTAAATTGCTTGTTAAAGGCTAGAAAAATGATTCCCTAGCAAAAGAGAGGGTTCTTCAACCTTCCACTGTTGCAAAACTCAAAGGGATAGTTTTATGCTCACAAGGTGTTTGTTAAAAGTCCTCAATCAAGTTTCTTGTAATATTGTGAAGTCTTGAGTAGAAATTGAAATAAAAACACCATTAAATACCCTTGTATAACACCATTAGCACCCATAATTCGAAAAATTTACAAGTAAAGGGTGAACCACCAACCTATCCCCGGAAGCATGGATTTTCTTACTTTAGTAGGTTTGACCTCCTTGTTTTTGTTTTTGTAGCAGAGGTTTAGTTAACTTCTTTTTTCAATTTTTGTACCATAGTTTGAATTAAGTGTGGGATGGTTCACCCTAGGATGAGCTTCAAAAGTCAATAAAGCCACAATAGTACCCGAAAAGTGAAAAAGTTGAAACTCCAATGCTTGAACACACGACTTGCAATAAGTAACGACCCCACTTGAGCTAAACTTGCTAACTATAAGTTGGATTATTTGTGTTGTGAAATTAAACAGGTACAATGGTGAACAAAGGAAAGGGAAAGGTTGATTAATCAAGCCCCTCACTAGGATCAAAGAGAGCTAGAGAGAGCAAGCAGCTCCAACTAAGAAAGGAGAAACATCCTGCAGTAGCAAGCAACCGGTAGTCCCCATTCCTCTAAGCTCCCCTTAGGCCTCGTCCCATATTTGTAAGATTAGTTGTGCAGAAGAATGGTACAAATACTTCCCTCTTCATGAACGACCTGTTAACAAAGTGGCGTTAAAGAAGAATTTCCTGGAAATCTACAACCGAATGGTGGAAATGGGATAGAGCTCTGTGTTTGATAATTTAGGGCTAGTGAATATTGACTAGGTGTTGGAGCTCTATGCAAATATCATTTTGGCACGAATAGAGGATGGTGAGCTACATCATTCGATGAAAGTGAGAAATGAATATGTGCCTCTAATAGCCTCCACACTGTGTGCACAATTGGGAGTCCCCGATTGTCCCATGGAACCATTGCTCGATTTCATCAAAAGGCCTGACTACAAGGCCATTGGGGAAACTTTATGTGGGCCAAATTCCAAGGCCAAGTGGGCTAGATATAGAGAGGACCCAAGAATGCACAAGACAATCTTTGATGGGTGATTTTATGAAGGAAGCCCAAGTGTGGCTAAGGCTGTTGAACTACCGTATTATAGCACTTGACCATTTCACTACTATGCTAAAGGATAGAGTAGCCATCGTGTATTTCTTCTTGATGGGCCAACCTGTCAACATTGGTTATTGGATGCTTCAGGAGATGATTCATGTTAGGGATGAAAAATCCCTAAAGCTGAGCTTCGGGAACACGCTCACAGAGTACTTGAGGAGGGTGGCCCCTGATTTGGAGAGTTCTTGTGACAGGGTGCTTGAGGCACCAAATAATATGATTGACATCTTGGATGTCAAATCTCCAGAGCAGTGTGCTAAGCTCAACCTCACTCTAGCTCAAGAAAGGTCGGCCCAATCTACTATATTGAGCCAACTTTATAAGATTGCCATGATTGCTTGTGAGTAGTATGAGTTGGACATCTTGAGTGTTTTTGTGGAGTGCGCACATACTACCTACTCACGGATACTTATTGGAAAGGATGGGAAGTTACCAGCTGATGAGGATTTGTGCTCCGCTGACCTCATAGCAGCTGAGATGGAGGAAGGTAGTGAAGAAGAATCACAAGCACGAGGTGCTGATGATAATGAGGAGGAAAAAGAAGTCGAGCCGTCTGATGGCAAGGCTGAGTGTGAAGAGGATGATGACTAGGCCCTAGGGGGCCCGCAGAATATTTGTTGCCTTAATTTGTTTTAAATTTTCCATCTATATGCTTCGAGGGTAAAGTGTGATTTAAGTGTGGGGTGAGAAATACGTCCCTTGTAACAACATTTTTGAGGTTAAGGATGGTGATCAAGTTGCCGTAGGTTTTCTTTTTGTAGTTGTTGAGTCTTACAGTCCAAAAGAAAAAAAACACAAAAAGATTTCTAGTTTTCTTGATTTAAGTTTTCTCTATAACTTCTTGAGTCCCTCATTAGTAGCACGCACCATCCACCCCCTTGGGTTTTCTTATTACCTCGGTTCTTCCTCGGGGGACTTTTGAAATAGGTTAGTTTTTTTAGTTTTTTTTAAAAGAGTCGTGGGAGTCAACCCTATAAGACCACTTGAATGCTAGGCACTCGGGTTAGGTAGAATGTGAAAACCATGAGCTGTTCTTGATGACTTTTAAAAGCATGTGTGAAAGAAGTAACCTCTCTTGAAACACTTTTGTATTGAATGGCATTGACTCATGTATGACCCACTTAGCATATTGTATGATTTCTGCTTGATTTGAGGGTTGTACGAATCTATTTTGTATTGATTGTGTGCCATGTGTGATGTGAGGAAACCTTTGTATGATCCATGATTGATATTGATGACTAGAACTTTCCCTAAGGTGCTCGGAAAGTGAAAATTGAGTGTTGAGTTGAGGAAGTGATCTAGGGATTTCTTTGTTAGCCAAATTTGAAACGTCACTTGCCTACCTTTTTGTATGTGTGTGTGTGTATGTGTGTGTATCTCTAGTCAACCCCGTTGATCCTTTAGCCTTTTGCTTTTGACAGCCGTCGATTAGCCTATCCTCTTTGTTCTTTTGGCCCATAATTTGATCCCTTGTTACTCCTTAAGCATTTTAGTTGCTAATTAATGAAATCGGAGTTGGGATGTGAAGTTAAGGGAGGATTTGTTGAAATGAAGTCTATTGGTGTACTTGAACGTTTTTGAAGCGTGTGTTAGGGGGAAATATAATCGTGAAAAAAAAGGAGTGAAGAACTGAAAAACAAAAAAAAATAGAAACTTTCTAATTAGTTGTTTTCTTTCTTAGTATGGTTTCCCACTAGCTTGTCTAATATAGGATGGTGCTTTAAGATAAAAAACGTGGGTGTTGATTGGATAGAATGGGTAGTTTGTGGTTGGAAGTTGTGGTTGATGAAGGATTGTGTGAAATGAATATGTTGTAAGGTATTAAAAGTGCTTAAGGAGGTTAGTCACTATTTCCAAAATATATCCTACCCGTCCCATATCCTATGTTACAACCATACAAGTCCTAATTGATCCTAGATTTAACTTACTCTAATTAGCGGAACAATTACAATAAGGGCAAGCCTTTGGTTCGTCATGTTTGAGCATTGGATATTCTTTGTGAGAGTGGGTGATATTGTTTGCATCTTATGTCCATTGAAATAACGTCATTAAATTTGTGAGAAATATGGACAACTCTCTTTGGGTGAGGGCACATAATAATAGGAGATGGGTGAAGTATTACTACTCGGTTAAGTAGCATACTTGTTGTGTTATTAGTGGTTTCTCAAGTCATATGCTCGTTTTTAAATATGTCGTTTATGGAGAGGTTCGGTTGCTAATGTTTTGAAAGGTAAGAAAAGCATCTACTTTGAAGCGTTTGGCATGACTTTTGAGGGAATTGGCTCAATGTTTATGTGTAATGCGATTTTGATACTTTCATATCTACCGAATCCTGATGTAGACCCGTTTGAGTGGCATGACTGTGAAAAGTACTAGGGGAATGTTGGATAAGTGGTTGCTCGAGGGCAAGCAAAGTCTAAGTGGGGGATGTTGATATTTGGCACAAATATCTAGATTTAGTGTCATTTTCACTCTATTTCTTAGCACTTTAATCACTGTTTTGAATGTGAATTGTTGTATGTGAGCTTAGGTTGGTATGTTTGCATTAATAAGTACAATGAGGACCAATGAAGGGTAATCTAAGCAATTCTGGTTGACTCCAAGGCAATGCGGGTTGGTCGAGTGAGCGGAAGGAGGTTGCAGCATTTAAAAGCAAAATAAGACCTCTGAAGGGTCTCACACATCAGCGTGTGTCGCCCGCCGCCGCACAAAAATGCCCCTCTCGACCATCAGCAAAGCATGCGGCTGGGTACGCGCGCGTGAACAAAGCACAAGGAAGCGCGCACGCGCACACGCCGGCGCGCCGCACGCCCACGCACATGAGGCGCGCTCTCTAATTTGATCAGGATTATGCCAACTTATCTCATATTTGCCCTAGCTTATAAATAGTCGTTTTTAACATTAGAATGGCGGCTTGGATGATTTTTGAGACTCGTGAAAAGCTTTCTAGGTTTTTATTTCTCTTCCATTATTTTCTTTACATTGAAACTGTTATATCTCGCATTTTGTATGTCGGAATATTTTTAAGTTGGTTGCGAAGAGTTACAGACAAGGCTATCTTCCGACTTTGTTGTAAGGCATAAGTCGCTTATGATTTCAGTGGACGGAGATATTAAGGAAAATTTGGAGTAAAAGTGAAATTATGGAAACTAATATTTCATGAAATATGGGACCAAAAATGAATTATGGTAGTTAGACATTTCATGAAAATTTGGGGCCAAAAGTTAAGTTTTGGAAATTTTATTTCATGAAAAAAATGGCCACGTGGTACTCAGGATGTGACATGTGGGCCATAGGCCACATGTATTAATTATAAATGTATATATAAGGTGACAACTTAGTCATCTTCATCAATTGACCTCTTAGAAATTTCAAGAAATATGGAGAGAAAAAAAAGAAGAAGGAGATAGTGAATACGCCAAGAGGGGTCACGCCGAACCCCATAAAGTGATCATGAAAAATTGTTTTCTTCAAGCTTTCATATCAATTGGAAGGTCCTCGTCAACATGGAAGGGTTGTGAGCAAGAAAACATCCGTTGGTGTGATTAGTGAGCCTAGCCGAGTGAAGGAATTCAATGGAAAAGGTGAGGTTTAATCTTCCTTACATGTTTTATGGATGATTCAGTGCATGTTGTGATATGTAGAAATGAATGAAATGAATGAAGGTTTGATGTCAAGTTGTATTCGTGTGTTGTTGTTGTGGCCGTGAATGTGCCATGTGTTGTAGGAATGATGAATCGATGTTATTTAGTATTGTGGTTGTCATAAATTATGTGACAAGAATGAAGGTATTGAATGGTTTAAGTCAAGTTGTGGTTGTCGCGAGTTTGGCCGTGTGTATGTAGTGCTATGTAGGGATGAAGGACTCATTTTATTTAGTATGTTTGAGATGTTGTGTTGTGGATTCTACGATGTAAATGAAAGTTTAATGACTCAAATGGAAGTTATAATCGTGTGGGTCGTTTTGCTAGCTAATGTGAATCAAATATGCTTTCTTGTATTTATGGCAACAATGTTGTTAAATATGTGGATTGTTGATTAATATGGAAGAACGAAATGTGTTGTTGTTGTCTTATTGAAATTTTGGAGGTTTCGGGTGAAGTAGGGCATTAATTGGGTTGTTAGGAATATTGTGCGGATTGTTGGAAATGTTCTTGAATCGTGTTGAAAGGTTTTGGATTGTTATTTGAATATGCGATCGTTGATATTAGTTTGGATATATGTAGTTGAATTGAATATATATGAACGTCGTCAAATTATGTAGAAAGGAGTTATTAATGTTAGAATGCGTTTGGAATTGCTTATTGATATCGTTTATATGGTTGTTGGTATTGTTGTTGAATATTTAGCCGAGTTGAATTCTCGGGGATGTCCAATTTATAGGGGAGATGTTGCCCAAATTTCTCTAGAAAAAGTAATGGCTTGGAATTGGATTCTTCGATGTTTATGACTAATATTCGATATCCATTGACGTTGTGTAGACCTTGGCGAGTCGAGACTTGAGTTGGATTAGCTTAGGAAGCGATCAAGGTATGTAAGCTTCACCCTTCTTTCTTTGGCATGTCTTAGTGAAAAGTAAGTTATGACAGGTACCCCGAGGTAATTCCACTCTTGCGATCCGAGCATGTTTATGATCCATATTTGTTTCTTGATATTCCTACTCTTAATGTAGTCAAATTATGGTCTTTATGTTTTTCGCATGAATGGATTTCAAAGATTGCATAAAGGTTTGTTTTCAAAAAGAGTTTGTTTCTAGATTTATCTCCGAAACTACGAACGTCCGTAACTTTCGCGAAAGGCTCGGATCGTTTCGATTTGTTCGTAAAAAGTTCTAAATTGAATAAAGTTTGTAACTTTCCGAGGCGGACTCGGATTGGTTTGGCGTAAAACTATGATCCCTATGGTTTAAATACGACTATGATCCCTATGGCTTGTTAATACGTTTATGATGTATGTTATGTTTCCGAAAGATATGTGATATGACTATTGTCCGACTTTCAAATGACGTTCCGTCTAGATTACTTCATTGAGTCTATGATGATGTTTATATGCATATGGTTTGTCACTACTCTGCTCGTGCCAGCCTCAATATGTCCTTCACTACGTCCCGGGCCAGGGCATGTATTCGTGCAATTCCATTGCATTATTCACCGCGTCCCTCACTAGAGGGCCGGGGCACGTTATATATATATGATATGATGATATGGAGGTGGTGGCCAGGATGGCATACCGAGTCCCTTGCTAGCGGGGCCGGGACACGCTATTCACCGAGTCCCTCACTGAGAGGCCGGCACGGTACGTATATGTATATATGTATTTGCATGCATGATGATGATATGATTTTACTTACCGCGTCCCTTGTCAAAGGGCCGGGGCACGTTATATGAATACGTATATGATGATTTTACCTACCGAGTCCCTCACTAGAGGGCCGGGACACGCTATATATTTATATGATGATTATATGATTTGATATGCATGATAAACGTTTTCAAAGGCAAGTTTTATGATTTTCTGTACTCATTACTTCAGTATGATCCCGCTGATTGTATTTCATGGTTTACATACTCAAGACATATTCGCATCGACCCCTTTCTTCGGGGTCTGCGTTTCATGCCGCGCGGTACACAAGACGAGTGAAGATATTAGCGATGATGTTCCGGCCGGGATTGGCGAGCTCCATTTCTCCGAGGCCGCGAGTCCGAGCATTATGATATGGATTCATGTTCTATGTTAGAGACTTTGCGTACATGTTGTCGTATATGTAGTATGTCGTTTTGTAAGCGGCTCCATAAGCCGATGTATTGTGATGTATTATTTTACGGGTCTTATATGATTACAGGTTTTATTTGATTTGAAAAAGATGAAAAGAAAATTTGTTTTCTGAAAATCTTCCATTATGTATTTATGCTACGCTATGAGGGCCCAATATGATTATGAGTATTATGTGAGTCAGCGGGTTCGCTCGGCCCTAAATAAGGGTCGGGTGCCCATCACGCCCTAACAGAAATTAGGGTGTGACAGAAACCCTATGTTATCCATGAATTTTTGCGTCTATTCTCGAATCATGTGTAACTAAACACTTTAATTCTGGGGTTGTGGTATAGCCATGAATATTGTCGCGTGACAAATCTTTTAATCTTAGTAGCTTATTCATATGCAATTGTTTCTTTACTTCTATACTTAATTGCTCGATTGTCTGCGCAATAGTTGAGTTTTATTTACTAATTGATATACGTGCTTGGGAAAGACGTTGCTACTTTAGAAAAGAAGTAAAGAGATTGTGATCTGATTATCCCTAAAGTTGGGCTAGGATTTGTGACTAGGACAGGAATATACTTAGTTACTGCAATCCATTACATACCGTGCTCTTATTGTGTTCTTAATAAGTCAATCCCATAGGAATATAGGAGGCGAATTGTCTTGAATCGGCGAGTAGTGGTTTGGAAGAATACTACGAGATTAATAATCCAGTTAATTAACAATTGCGAATAAAGCTACTAAGGTAGGATACTTGAATGACTCAATGGGATTGGTGTACGAATCACGACCCTGGAATACTTCTAAAATCTTAACAAAAGAAACTCTCAAAGACGTTCGTAGTACAATTTTGTTTACATTGTTAGTTATTTAGTTTTCAACATTAAGTTACAAAACAAATAAAGCTTTTATTCAATATTTGCATAATTAATAGCAATAGTTTATTTTCGTTAAAGTATTGATCATACGTCTCTGTGGGTTCGACATCCGATTTTATATAACATTATATTACTTGTTCGACCACGCACACTTGCGTGTGCATTTGGACGCAACACGTCGCAACATAAAACTTTCTGGATTTTCCATGCTATGGTTGGGTGTCACCCCACCATAGCACATAATTTTTTGCACAGACACCCAACGGTAAAATGATCATAACTCTTTGTACAGAGGTCCGTTTGGCCTGGTCCTTATATGGATGGAAAGGTATTTCAACGTGCTACAACTTTCATTAGGGAAGCTTTTTCCAAATTTCCAACTAATCAAGGAGTTATGGTTGCTTGAAATAGGCCCCTCGACCACTTCTGTGAAAACATGAAACCTTCTAAGTTTCGTTTTACTTTCTTAGAACGAGTCAAGCACTAGCTGAAGACCCGAGGTGTTACACTAAGTTCTTTAATTACTTGAAAGTTTATTACAGCCTTATTATAATAGAACTATCAAGATATAAGGCTACACCACTCGTGCACAAATTTTCATTAATGGTCCTTTTTTGGAACAATGGTTTGATAAATGACTAACTTTTTATATCTCTGACAAGTTATGGACCTTTCAAACATAATCTAAAGATTTTCTTTTGATTAAACTGAAAATTTTATGAGAAAATGTTAGACGATAATCTGAAATTTTGTAGGCGTTAGACAAAAATCTATAATTTTTCAATTCCAACAGCTAGATTTACACAACTTTGTTTGAGACTAAGATGTAGTTATTATCGTTGTTGTGCTATTATTTAAAATCACTTAATTTTTTGATTTGGTCAAACAACTTATCAGCTCGCTTAACTAATGAGGACAAAATTTAATAGTGACTTAAAAGGGTCACCACAGTATAATAACTCGTCTCTGCCAACTGCTTTTGTTTGCCCCATGTTTTCTTGCATTAAAGTCTCACATAGATTAGAGTCAAACTGGTCAATTTTGCAATTAAAGTAATTAAACGAGAAATCAATCACTGAGCTGTCTCGTCTTTGTTTGTATTACTCTACTCAAACAACCACTTTTTCTTGTTTATTATAAGTTCAATGTATCTGTCTACAGAGATCTTCATTTCATAGCCTCAAATCTTGAACAAAAAAAATTAAATCTTGAAATTGAATTTCAATGGCTTCTCTAATTCTTTTCTTATCAGAGCTTATTAGATATGAAAATACCGATTATCTATTTTATTCTTCTTCAAATTCAGATGCCAAAGGAGCTCAATTAATTTCCAGCAAAAGTGGTTTAACAAGTTTTAATGATAGTTTTGAAAAGAAAGAGGAATTTGAAGAACTTCCAAGGATTTGTGTTGATATGGTTTGGCCTTAATTAGAACATTGTTTTTGTAAATTTGTGTCTTTAAATCATAGTACGACAAGGTAGTCAGGGAAATGAACCTTATTTTACTAATTTATGTTTTAAATTAGGGAAAAATGTCAAAAATACCCCTCTACTTTAGTAAAAGGGCTAAAAATATCCTCCAAACTTATTTTGGGTAAAAAAAATACCCGTCTTATCCTTAAAGTTTTTAAATATGCTCCCGTCTTAACAGAAATTATCCTCCAAAATGACTTGAAATTATTTTTTAAATCCGGTCCATCATTTAAATCAGACCCAACTAAATAACAACCCATAAGATCCCCTTATTCCCCCAATTCCCTCAAACTTCAAACCTACGTATTAGGAGAATAAGAGGATCTTATGAGTTATTATTTAGTTGGGTCTAGTTTAAATGAAGGAGCGGGTTTAAAAAATGATTTTGGGTTATTTTGGGGGATAATTTCCATCAAAACAGGGGTATATTTGAAAACTTTAATGATGAGAAAGATATTTTTGACTCAAAATAAATTTAGAGGATATTTTTAACCCTTTTTTCAAAGTAGAAGGATATTTTAACTCTTTTCCCTTTAAATTAATGAGAAGTTCAGTTACTTGTTCGGGAAATGGACCTAATTTTTGTGCTCGTTCTTCCTTTTCCATCTTCTTTAGTTTCTTTTGTGTTCTTTTTCAATTGAGAAAAACAAAGTAATGTAAAATTATATAAGATTACAAATACTACCTTAATAGACATGTAAACTTAGGGATCGTTTGATAGCTGGTTAAAGTTATGTAGATATTAGTAATACAATGATTAATTATAAGGACTCTATATATTATTTTATGCAGAGAATAGTCACGCAGAGTTCAGTTAGCCATGTATTAGTTATTCCACTTTCTATCCTGCATAAAATAATACATAGATTCCCTCATAACTTGCACATGTATTAGCTATGTGGGGTTTCTAAATTGCAAATCAAACATCATATTAATTTTATACATGAACAACTTATCTCCTAACCAGCTACCAAATGTGGTATTCCTCATACATGATTTAACACCTGCATAACTCACCTCCAAACCTGCTGCCAAACGACCCCTTACTTTTTTCTCTTAAACATTTTATTTCAGTAGCCTATTGAACTGAATTTGAATTCTAGGTTTACGCTAATATTTTTACTAAATGAGTAAAATCATTTCTTACTAAAAAATTCTTGATTTTTAAAGTTAATCTCGATAACTCTAATTAAGATCGAGGGGAAATTTTTTATATTCCACCATGTGTTTTGTTAGTACATGTAAAATTACTGGCTATGATTTTGAATATGCTTGAAATGTTCCAACACAATGTTCAGTGACGGAATTAGGATTGTCACTATAGTATATGTAAAACTACTAGCTATAACTTTGTATATGCTTGAAATGTTCCAACATGAGGCTGGATTTAGAATTGTCATTAAGGGGATACAAACTTCAAGTTCGAAACCGATATATTTTAAATATTGGATTCATCTTTGATTTCTAATTAGTGCAAAAAGTGTGATGGCTCTCGTTTACAAAGATTAGCTAGGGTATTATCTGAAGAGGCATTAATTAGATGGTTGAACGTATGTTCCTAACTAATATTTCCTACAGTGCATATGACTTGTTCGTTCTATAAGCATCCGATTCTCTTGCAATTTAAAAATTAAAGTATAAAAGCATGTAAAGGGAAATAAAAGAGCACAAGACCAAACACCTAGAATTCAATGAGTGTCGAATATCACACAGATAAATACTTAGCAATAAGTATTATTACCAAAAAAAAAAAAAAAAAAAACATTGCAAAAAGACATTTTACATTTTCTCCACTCCCTTCTTCTTATATTATAAGATGAGTAGGAAAAGACAATTGTGTCATGCTTTGCGTGGGACCACAAAAGTCTGCTATCAATAAACATCAAATGCAACTATATTGTGCTTGATAGATGATGAATCAAAAGTATTAAACATAGAGATGACTCCACTAATGCAAACTCCATCCGCGAATGGAAAAAACACAGTTTCAGTCTCTATCAATGATTCTTCTATACCTAAGTGCAAATCCAGCTTCTTGTGTATCCTTGTTCAAATTAAGGTGTGATCATCAGGAGAACTTTATACTTCTTTTTGGCTGGCTCATAACCTAACGTAGCGACAGCTATTCTGAGAGACATCTAAATCTAGGTGTGGAAGAAATCTTGCTTCCTGTGCAGTGGGACTAAAAATTGCAACTGGTTGCGCAAGGAACTTCCAGAAGCAAAAGAAGTCATTAACAAACTTAAAACAAGTAGTGCCAAAGGATTTTATCAAAATTAGCTGTATGGAGAAGGACCGTGTTTCCATCTTCCTTTTGCTCAACCATGTAAAAAGCTTCCTCTTCGCACACAAAGAATTTTGCTCCATTAGGACATCCATAGATATGCACAAAATTCTATTTGATATCAGGGATCAAAATTACAAAATTTTGTAACACACTTGAACCGCATTAAGGATTTGGTATGAAGCCACGAGAATATTTCAAGAATTATTCCTTGTGGTATTGTTTTCTTAAGGATAATGTTTCTACTTTACTTTTCCTCATAAAACTTTTATACTTTTCAGAGAGTTTTTCTTACGAAAATTTACCATAAAATTTAAAATATGATTTTCTTCTCTTACAAGACAAATTTCTTTTTTTAACTCCTCGAATAAATCTAAAAAATCACTCAAAATCTTTTTTCTTTCTTTTGTGTTGTTAATAATGATGTTTCTCTAACGGTAGGATTATAGAGGTAACTTCTAACGATATGTCACGGCTCAACAATTAATTCCTGATATGTTAGCAATGATAACGTTGGCTCCGGACGGAATCAGGATCATCACCAAGGGAATTCAAAACTTCAAATTTGAAACCCATAAAATTTTAAATATTGGGTTAGCCTCTGATTTCTGATTGGTGCAAAATGTGTGTTGGCTCTCATTTGCAAAGATTAATCTAAGGTATTATCTGAAGAGGCATTAACTAGATGGTTGAACGTACGTTCCTAACTAATTTTTCCTACGGCCTATATAACTTCAATTCAATATATAAGCACTCGATTCTCATGCAATTGAAAAAATTAAAGTCCAAAAGCAAGTAAAGGGAAATAAGAACATCACAAGACCAAGCACCTACAAATCAGTGAGTGTCGAATATCAAATCGTTAAATACTTAGCAATGAGTATTATTACAAAAAAATTCAGTGTCCGGAGCCTTAATAATAACTTGCAAGTGAATAAACAGAAAAGGGTTGATAAGAAAAATTACATACCAAAAGGGATTGTTACACTATTTATTACAGAATCATGATAAATTAGTGTAACGACCCATTTGGTCGTTTATGTCCTTTTGATCCATTTATCCCCATTGACCCTTCCCCTAGCTCCGTGAGAGTAATTTTGACCTGCGGGAATAGGTGGCATGGTTCCGGAAGTAGTCGGAGAGTCTTGATGGAATTTGAGGAATTCAGTAGCTTTTAAGTTGAATAAGGGAAAAAGAGTTGACCAACAGTTGACTCTTGGGTTAATGAGTCTTTTTGGAAGTTTCGTCAGTTCCATTAGTTCCGGAGGATCGATTACAACTTGGTAGGATGTTTGTTTCGGTTCCTGAGGCACTCGGGGGCATTTTGGTCCTTGGGTTGGAAACTTGGTTTTGGGGGTTGACCGGATCAAGATGACATCATTTGGGAATTCTGACGGCGTGGATGCATTCGTAGTATGTTTTATGGTGGGTTGCATGCTTGGTTTGTATTCAGGAGGTCTCGAATGAGTGTCGGGTTTCGGGTTGACGTTGGTGGAAAAACCAGAAAATTTTGGTTTCTGCTGTGCCGGCTATGCGGACTTAGGGTCGCATTTGCGGGCCCGCCTATATGGAACCCGGTCTGCAGATGTGAGATGGTGAGTTGTTAAGTGAGTTCTTATCTGCGGACATTTCTCCGCAAATGCGAGGCCGCATCTCCGGGAAAGGGATCCGCAGATGCGAGATCATAGGGATTAGAATCTTTAAATCCCCAAATTCAAACCATTTATTGTTATTCACTAGATTGGAGACTTATAGGGCTCTTGAGGGGCGGCTTTGGGAAGCATTTTGAGGATTCTTCCGTTGGGTAAGTTTTCTACATTCTTATTTTGTTTATGTTTCCTTTAAAGTGGGAAAATCATATTAGAGAATCATGTTTAAGTTGGGGGTTTTGGGATGATGAACCCTTGGTTGATTTTGAACCATCATTCTAAATCATGTTTTCTTGAGAATTTCCTTTGATTCTAACCATTTAATCATTGGGGTAACTAGTTTCTAAGCTCGAATTTCTCTTTTATTCAAGATTATGATTATGAAAAACAAGGATTTTCTTATAAATTGGGGATTTTGATGGAACAATGAAATTGATGCTAAATTTAGACTAGTTTATGATGGGAATTGGTATTTGGACTCCCTAGACTTGGGTAGCTTAATTTTCTTATGAATTTCCCGTTTTACCCTTCTGGGTTAGGGTTTTGTTTAATGGTTGTTTTTTTTTTTAAATTTTATTTCGATTGGTTTTATGGCTTTATGAGTATCATTAGCCTCGTAATCTAATGTAGAATAATAATTTGTTAGACTTTGATCGTTCGAAAGGGGAAGGCTCTAGCGACTAGTTTCGTGGCACATGTTCGACTTCGAGGTAGGTTACGGTTTACTTATGCCTAGACTCCGATTAGTGAATCGTTTATGTACAGTAATTATTGACAGCGAAAGCATGATAGGCTTTTGGGCGTGGTGTGGAGTTGGATTCCGACTAGGTTGGTCTTGTCAGTTGTTATTTGGGCTTATCGTCATATTCGTGATTTCCATGTATTTGACGTGGGCTTGTCGCCATACTTGTTCTTTCCATGTATTTGATGTCTCTCTTTGTTTTTGGATATCTCACTTATCTTATGAATTATGGAAGGATTAATACTGATAAATCAGATTATGATTTGCATTCATGGCAATTATTATGGCTTCTATGATTGATATATTAATGAGGTTATTCCATCATCAATATCCATATTTCATGTGTTATTGATTTGACATGATTTCTCTCGAAATGATGATAAGTGAGAGAGTTGAGCCTCCGAGGTCTTTGCCAGAAAGTGTAAAAGAGAGGGAATACTCGTAATCCAAGGTTACATACCGGAGTGAAAGAGCGTGCTCATAATTCGAGGTATATACATGAGCGACTGTGGTACATGGACTTTTTGGGTTCCCCATGTGTCATGAATATTGTGGCATTGTCCTTATCATGTGTGTACGGTACATAGAGGAGGGTTGTTGGGCACATTGCATAGAATATTATTACACTCATTCCATATCATCACAACATACATTATTTATTGATTCATGGTTGTTGATATACTAAGTTGTTGTTGGTTGTGAGGGCTTAATCGATAACTTGACGAAATTGTGGATTAGAGGCTCCACCTAGGCTTATGACTTGAGTAGTTGAGATTCATTGTGACTATCATTATGGTGAGACTTTCCTGATTGTCATTGTCGTATGTTTGTGTTGACTGCTTATCTACTCTATCTGTTAATTTTTGTCCATGTATATACGTGAACTAATCGTTGTCGGCCTATGATACATACGAGTATGTGTGTTTGTACTCATACTAATCTTGCTGAACTTTTCTTTGAGTGCAGAGTACGTCACAGGTTTCAGTTCCTGTCCTCGCGAGTGATCCTGAGGCTTGTTGCTAGAGTTTCCAAGGTTAGCCATTTTCTAGATCTACAACCTGGAGGCCGTTATATATATATATATCCTTTCTTTTCTGAGACAATTTTTATTAGACTTGATTTGTATTCCTTTTTCAGACTATGTAGTTATTTAGTAGTGCCTCTTGTACTAGGTTCAGACATGATTTTTGGGGTATTTATGCATTAGCACTTCCGCACTGTTTATTCATATATTGAGGCTGTTAGCATATTATCTTCTTATTTTCACTTGATGAATGTAAATTAAAATGAGTTAGTTTAAGGGAAGGGTTCGCCCACCAGGGGGTTAGTGTGGGTGCCCTCATGAGCCACAAGTTGGGACGTGACAAGTTAGTATCAGAGCCTTTGGTTATTGGTCTTACAAGTACAAAAGCAATGTCTAGTAGAGTTTTGTGGATCGATATGATGAGCTCTGAACTTATCTGCAAGAGGCTATAGGACCTTTCATGCTACTTTATTCAAATTGGTATCTAGACGATTCAAATTGGTATCAGACTTATATTCCTATTCTCTAACAGATGGTGAGGACAGGTGCTACAATTACTAGAGATGATGTACCCGCACTCATTGTTGGGGCTGGGGCACGAGGTCGCAGCCTAACCAGAGGTCATGGTAGAGGTAGAAGTCGTTATGCAGCACCAGCTCGAGGTAGAGCGCCCACAGTTGGTTAGGACCGTGCTAGATCAGCGTCTCCTGAGCCTGATGTAGAGCACGAGGTAGAGTTTATAGAGGAGAAGCAGTCGGGACCAGCCCAGGCTCAGCCACAGGTTATCATTACGACTCTAGTACTCCAGGATGCCATGGCTCACATCTTGAGCCTTCTTAAGGGTATGTATCAGTTAGGCACCCTCCTAGCTACTCTAGATGTTTCCCAAACCTGAGTTGGAGGTCAGACTCCAAATCAGTTTTGTACTCTAGGGGCACAGCCCGCAACTGTTGTGGCTCCCCGCATTGATGAGGAGTAGGATCTATTTTTGAGGTTCAAGATGAAGCCGCGGGAGTTTTATGGTACCCTAGAGAGGACGCAAATGAGTTTACTATGGATAGTCATAAGAGGTTACACAAGTTCGGTATGATGGAGTCGTATGGGGTCGATTATGTTTCCTTCCAATTGCGTAGGGACGCAAAGTTGTAGTGGAGGCCCTATATTGAGTGCCAACCAGATGGGTCTCCTCCTTTAACTTGAACTAGTTCTATCAGGTCTTCCTAGAGAAGTACGTTCCCCAGACTCTGAAGGACAGGAGGAGAGATGAGTTCAATGACTTGGAGTAGAGAGGGATGTCAGTCGTAGAGTATGAGTCCAAATTTCACTTCTTGGCCCGTTATGCTATTCAATTACTCCCCACTGCGGCCGAGAGTCGATTAGAACTTGGTAGGATGTTTGGTTCGGTTCCCGAGGCACTCGGAGGCGTTTTATTCTTTGGGTTAGAAACTTTGTCTTGGGGGTTGACCGGGTCAACATGACCTCATTTGGGAATTCTGAGGGCGCAAATGTGTTCACAACGTGCTTTTATAGTGGGTTGCATGCTTCTTTTATATCTGGGAGGTCTCGGATGAGTGTCGGGTATCGAGTTGAAGGTGCAAAAACCAGATTATTCTGGTTTCTGGTGTATTGCCTATGCGGGCTTGGAGTCTCATTTGCAGGCCCGCCTATGCGGAACTTGGTCGGCAGAGGGAAGATGGTGAGTTGTTAATTCAGTCCGCATCTGAGGACATTTCTCCGCAAATGCGAGGCCGCATCTGCGGGAGAGGGATTCGCAGATGCGAGATCACTTGGATCGGAACCATTAAATCCCCAAATTCTAACCATTTCTTTTCATTCACTAAATTGGAGACTTATAGGGTTCTTGAGGGGCAATTTTGGGAAGCTTTTTGTGGATTCTTCCTTTGGGTAAGTTTTCTACCTTCTTATTTTGTTTATGTTTCCTTTAAAGTTGGGAAATCATGTCAGAGAACTATGTTTATGTTGGGGAGTTTGGGATGATGAACCCTAGGTTGATTTTTAACCATCATTCTAAGTCATGTTTGGATGGGAATTTCCTTTGATTCTAACCATTTAATCATTGAGGTAACTAGTTGCTAAGCTCGAATTTTTCTTTTACTTAAGATTACGATTATGAAAAATAAGGATTTTCTTATAAATTGGGGATTTTAATGGAACAATGAAATTGATGCTAAGTTGAGACTAGTTTATGATGGGAATTGGTATTTGGACTCCCTAGACTTGGGTAGCTTAATTTTCCTATCAATTTCCTGTTTTACCCTTCTGGGTCGGGGTTCTCTTTTTAATGGTTGTTTTTTATTTCGATTAGTTTTATGGCTTTGTGAGTATCATAAACCTCATAATCTAATGTAGAATAATAATTTGTTAGACTTTGATCATTCGACAGGGGAAGGCTCTAGCGACTAGTTCGTGGCTTCTGTTCGGCTTCGAGGTAGGTTACGATTTACTTCTGTCTAGACTCCCATTAGCGAATCGTATATGTGTAGTAGTGATTGACGGGGAAAGCATGATAGGTATTACGGTTCGCTTTTACGCGGGTTAAAGCATAAAAGTTACTAAGAGGTTGTTGGTGCTCTAATTAGATTTTAGTATTTTAGAGTCGTCACCTAATTTATTTAGGGAAATTAGGAAATCGGGTTAAAAAGGGTTTATCAAACAAGAGAAAAATCCTTTTTGGACCAAAGATCGAGGTAAGGGTTTCTGGTGATCACCTAGGGAAGGTTTTACGCACCGTAGTATTAAAGATCCATAGAATATGGTTGACGTACGAGCTTCAATGCGTGATTAATGTATTTATTTGCTAAAAATGTTTAACTTTCCTCAAAAATGTCATCCGTTTCTTTATCATAAACTTCAAGAAAAAATTTGGCAAAAATTCCACTTATAAAAGGGTTTTTTGGGTTTGAAAATCCTCGCAAGTGTTCAACTCACTTTGTTGCCGGACTAGGACACACCCAGGATTTCTCCCGAGTAGAGTCGCTACTA
Organism: Lycium ferocissimum; assembly: GCF_029784015.1. NCBI lineage: Eukaryota > Viridiplantae > Streptophyta > Magnoliopsida > Solanales > Solanaceae > Lycium > Lycium ferocissimum. The sequence continues at coordinate 4,994,819 of NC_081350.1, forward strand.
TATAGTCCTAATAAGATGAGTTTAGTTCTTATGAATTTTTATTTTATATAAGAAAATATGGAGTATCCTCCTATATGTGTACATATACACGTAAAAGTAAATGCAATTTTGTTTAAGTCCCATTATTTATTTGAAGCCCATATTAAGTCAATCCGTAATTCTATCCAGATTCCATCTTCCTCAAACTTGGTCCAAGTGACTTTCTCCTCATATTTAGTCCATAAAGTTTTGGGCTTTTGGCCCCAAAACAAAGCCTTGATTCTTTTCTGAAAAATTCTCCCATTTAGACAGTTAAAACTCATTTTTTGGTTTTGAAAATTCTGATTCCTCAACCTTTTAATATTTTCTCAAATTTTAAATTTGGTTCTGAAAGTGTTCTTTTCAGTCCAAATAATCCTTAAGTCTATCTCGCTTTATGCTGATTTTAACATTAAGGCCCAAAAGGTAAAAGGGACAATTATATCAATTTGATTCAAAATGGTCTGAAGGAGGCTTGAGGCCCAAAAGCTATCTCTTTCACTAATCCATTTTTTTTTCCAGATCTCATCAAGGGCAGAAGGCCCAAAATCATAAATTTAGTTCCATTCCTAGAAAATCACTTGGACTTAACTATGATACTGAACCAGGTTTAGACTTTGAAGAAAAACTTGTGAAAACTTAAGTACCGGTTTCATACTTGTATTAGAGTTGGGCGACTACCTAGTAATGCCAGCGTATTCCCTAAATTCTAACACTCACAAGGGTTTCAATAATTTACATGTTTGTTTACACATACCATGTATACATAAAAAAGGGAAGGAGAGAAAGGAATGAGATTTGAACTGGTGCGCCTACCCAAGCCCACCAGTGACCATTTTCACCCATGGTTGGGCCTTCAATATATTAGCCTCCGTTTCTTTGTCATGCGGACTCGATCAAGAATAATGATGTTGGGCCTTAGGCCCAACGAGGTTTTAATGCAAGGAGAGGGGCCCGAGTGGCTTGGATTGAATTACATGGAACATGAAGGATAAGGATTAGTAAATGCCTAAGATTTATGTAATTAAGCTAAGGCATATATCTAATTTCATACTTAAACAAATCAAGCAAATGTATGATAACATTGAGAGTGTAACACTTTGAGGAGACAGTCAGGCCCAAGTCAAATAATAATGAAGAAGAATTCCAAGCCCAAATAGTATCACAGTCACGACCCAATTTAGAATCGCGCGGGCACCTACCATTCCGACCTCGGTAGGTGAACCCTAAATAAAATAAAAAACATATTTTCCAAGTAAAGAACAATTTCATTTCCTTCAATATATAAGTAATTAACAGCGGAAATCAAATAATTCTACTAACTCAAATTGCGGAAGTGATTGCAACAGATAAATAATTACAAAGACTCATTTCTATTCCCACGACCAGGTCTAGACTAGTACAAGAGCGACTAATGTAAATCCAGAATGCAACAATAACTCTAAGACCCAACCTCCATCCCGAAATGAAATGGGTGGAGGTCTTTAAGATAGGCAACGTGCATCTTCCGAACATATCAACAATCAATCACCTGAAACACTCTACACCCCAAAAGGATTGTAGCAAGAGTAGTATCAGTACAAACAACATGTACTGAGTAAGCATCACAGGCCGACAATAGTTAGAGGCACATATCAGTAAAAGAGTTCACAAATAAGCATGATAAGTAGACTAGATCAACGACGTACATTATCTACCACTCATCGTATCAAGATTCTTAGATCAATTAACTCTTATCTAATAGACACTAGACAATTCCACACAAGTTCCTCAAGTCATATATCATCATGCTATTCAATCTTAGTATAGAAGTCAACTCGTCATTACGATAATCATTATTCACCTAATTTTTAGAAAACCCAACATGTACAGCTAGAACAAAGAACAGTCAACAAGGATAATTCAAGATCATGGCCTATTGTTAAACAGCTAAGACCAATCATTTCAAATCACCAATATCCAATATGAAACCAAACAACACAAGTAATTTTCAGATAATCACAATATAAGTCAGAATGCAATGCAATGCAATGGTATATGAATGCGGATACAAAGCAATGCTGGGTGTGTACACATGTACTCCGAATGAAAGTATCGACGTCCCGGTAGTACAACCTATAGGGGACACGTTACTACCTTACTCAATCCATGATTTCGGGACAACCATCGAACATCAGACTCTCACATCACTCGCACACAATCCACGATTCGGGACAACCATCGGATATCGGACTCTCGCATCACTCGCACACAATTCACGATTCCGAGACAACCATCAGATATTGGACTCTCACATCACTCGCATGCAACAGTACATCACGAAGGATGAGAGCGCGTGCAATGTATGAGTCACTATCAATAATCAGATCAATATCACAAGTACCAAGCATGGGTAACCCGACAATATCATGAAAGAGTACACAATTCATATAGAACACTATTCTCGTAATCAAATGTCAACAAGTGATGTAACACAATACCATGAACAAGATATATCAATAGTCTCCAATAATCAACACGGACTAGTTACGTAAAATATCACCTCGCTTCATTTACTACCTATCAATATTAACATTGATAATTCCACTTTCTACTTGCGAGACATCACTAATACACAGTCTAGAATTCAATTCAAGATCTTTGGTACATTTTATCCTTTTCAATATCAAATAAGATCCACTATGAATAGCATAGAACAAATTATACCCATCTCATGGAAATTCTCATCAAGGGACATGGTAAACTAAGTACCAAACAACTAGCTTCGAAGTCACAAGAAGTTCACCAATTTTCAGGGAAGACCAACACATGAACCTAAGCGGTCTACGGACCAAGCCGAACACACAAATCACACCATGACACCATCCTAAAAATTGATCTCAAAACTCCAATTCCTAAACATGCATTCTCCGTTTCTCTAATACATGAATATGTAAATCTAACCGGATCCTACCTAAAGGAAGCCGTAACCTACCTCGAGACCGAGGGGGTGCCACAACATCCGTAGATCCTCAATTCGTTCATCAAGTCATAATCCGCATGAAGGAACTTGGAATCATCTTGAGACCCAAAAATAGAAGTCACCATTAGAGCACATAAGAGGCTCGGATTAATAAAGAAAGCTTGGGAATTTAGACTTCTTCTAGATTTCTAGGCATTTATCACTAAATGAACTCTCTTATCATCATAAAGCTAAGAGGTTTATTTTCTTCCATTCATGACCAAGGTTAACCATTTAAGCTACAAGCTAAGTGAAGTCACCATTTCTAACTCTATTCCTTAGAAAGCCATTTTCAAGATTCATGGAAGAAACCCATTTACAATTTAGGAAGAAGATGAGAATCTAGGTTGGTAACCATTCTAGGGTGAAGAACATGAGAGATTGAATTAATATAATTCATAGTAAGAACATGATAACCATTTATCCTTCCATGTCTAAGAATTGGTGATACACATTTAGCTCTCTAGGTAAAGACCTTAGGAACAATTTACTATGTGAAAGGAGGGATTAGAAGAGGTTAGGAGGATTTCCATTAGATGAAAATGCGAATTTGAACTCTAAAAAGGCCTAAGGGGTGGCTGGACTTTAAGGTTTTTAGAGAAATGTGGTCACTTCTAGAAATGAGCTCTTAAATAGGGAAAATCATTGTGCGTCACCACTTTAGCGAAGTGATGCGACTAAGATGGCTAAGGAACCGGTGTGGCGGTCCGCGGCCAACCCACCTAGCCGCGTCGGCGGTGAGTCCACCACCCATGTTGCTTATTCTTTGTGGTGACATACTAAGCCATTGCGGCGGTCAGTAGGATTGTGGCCCAATTTTCAAATCTCTCACGTGACGTGCACAACTGGTTCTATTAAGTTAGTGATTTCCAGAAGTATGACTGAAACGAAGGCATTTTTAAAGAGTCCAAATTCTGAGTTTTCTGGAAATTCACAGTAACGACGAAACAGGTCGTTACATCATACACCAATTGAATAACAGTTCGTCCTCGAACGGCAAGGGAACGAACATGCGTGGGCGGATGACATATTTTGCAACCAGGATCATAAATAGTACATTCATACCTTTATATTTAGAACTTAACGAAAAGGAATAGAACGAGTATCGTAGCCGAGGGACCTTTCGTGACTTAGCGCATTCAGACATAACTCAACAGAAAATCAATTGGTTTATACAAGACCGTTTTGGGTAACGTACCCAATACTATACTCGTGATTATTACCGACTCTTATAAACCAAAATCTAACCAAGAACAGTTAGCAGTTGCTGGATTATATAAGTTTCCCTAAATATAACATGGCAAGAATAACTCAAGGATAACGAGCAAATAACTAGAGGTCCACTATACATCGTAAGGCTCGAAGTACACTAAAACGTATCAAGAATTTTATGGCACTACTACAAAAAATGCCTTTAGTGGCAATAAAAAATGTCTTTAGTGGCAATAACTATTGCCGCCAAAACATTTACCGGCCATTAAACTTTGGCCGTTGATGCTGGCGTCGCTAAAGCCTTTAGCAACCATTCTGAGAAATCTTTGGTAAAGGGTGTTTTTATTGCCGCTAAAAGACATAAACGTTAGTGGCAATCATTTAGCGGCAATTAAATTCTTTTGCTAAATCTATTCAAAATTGGCTTAGTTAACTTCTTTTAGCGTCCACTTTATTGCCACAAATCTAATTAAAATACGCTAAAAGTAAGCGGTTTTATAGGCAATTATTTTGCGGCAATTATAATGGCTATTAAATCTGTCACGAAAATTACATAATTTTCACTTTTAGTGCCCTTTTATTGCCGCTAAATTCAAATAAATTCTTGGTAAATGCTCGACCTTTTGGCGGCAAATGAAAAGAACAACTTATTACGTAAATATTACTATAAAACAACATTCGAATTGGAAAATGATTCATAAAAGCATAATATATTTCATTAAACCAAGACAAACAAAATCAATCTTGATTCATGATATTAACATATCCTCGGCCGTAAAATAAACTTACATTGATTGAGCTAAAAAACTAAAATCATTATAATTAATCCTATCCAATACCAACAAAAACAAAATAAACGATGCACAACTCTCAAACAATTTCTACAATTCTTCGTCCCACTGAAATCTTGCACATGCTTCATCATACTATATGACCTGAAATAATAAAATAAGTGAATATCAAAAGATGAAATCTAATAAAAATATAGCGGATCATCCAAAATATATTGTGAATATAGTTCCCAACTTCAACCAATTCAGTTTAAAAAACACAAGAGGAAGTTATGCAAAAATATGCCACTACAAGATATCTTACAAATGTAGTGAAAAAACATATCAGTAGGTGCATTGGTGCAAGTAGAGTTGGTGATTGGAAAAGCACGTTAAGAGAAGCTAATGCAGCCATTGCTTCCCACCTTAAAATTTTATCAATACATACTCCCTAAATTTTCTTTCCTGGATCCTGAGTAGTGGACTATTTTTTTGAGTACTGAACTAGAGGACTATAACATATAAATTCCTACTTAAACATGTGCATTGCTCGCCAAAACCATGAAATAGTACAGGAAGGATTGACCAAAAAAAAAAAAAAAAAATAGTACAGGAAACCAAAAAAAACTCACAGTTGTTTCTTTTGTTCGGCAACAACCTCCTTGAAATATCCGGATGCTCTATAAATTTCCTGCATCAGGAAAATCTGAAAATATTCATTAATAGCGGAACCACATGAGCAAGGTTAAAAATCATCTTGCTAAACCACTGACACCAGGGATATCTTGCATCAAGTGTGTCTGCACCTAAAAACTAAGAAGTACTGTTTTTTATGACCACAAAGAAGTCCCCGTTGAAAACACAAAGTCCAGACTATTTGCAAAAAGGCATCAGAAGTAGATTTAATGCCTTTTCCTGAGAGATACATATCCATCTGCTCTTCTAGTTTAGTAGAGAGTAGAACTTCTAACAGCAGCATAGTTGGACTTTCCAGCATATAACAACAAAGACCAGCTTACAATCATACCCCGTGTAAAGATTAAAAAGAACACATATACACAAATTACATATTATACATAGACACACACATACAAAAGAATTACATACATTCGATACTTTTGGAAGAGTTCTAAAATATATTCATACTTCTCTGCAAGTCACAACTCATATATTCATATGTCTTAAGGCTTAAATGTGGATACTTTTGGAAGCATTACTTAAGATGCTTACTCAATCCAACATAAACTAGACGATGCACTTTTAGGATATAAAAGAAAGGGAAGAGAAATCTTACCATGTCTTCGCAGACTCCTCATTAAGTGGTCTACCGTCCTTACGTTGTTCATGAGTCAATATAGAAACTTAAGCTTGAGTAGGCTCTATCCCATTTTCAACCTAATGTAATAAACTGATATAAATAAGCACGACAAAACAATTCTAAAATATTATAATTCTAAAAGAATTCTAAAACAATTCTTTGAAATGTACGATGTAAAATAGTTCTAATATTTTTCACATTCAGTGAAATTAAACTACTCAACCTACTAATATCTGAAAGGTTTTTCACCTTTTGATGATCTAAAGAACCACTTATAAAACAACATTCATAGTAAGCATTATAGTCCTAGTGACAATATCTCAATACGACATTTTATCAAACAACGTGTTAGACCATCTTGATATTCTCAGATATTAATCTCTAGCTATTGAATTGTAGTTTGACATGTATAGGACTCTTTTCATTATCTCATATGTCATGTATTATAAATATCATGATATACAGAATTCAAGCTTTGAGGGTTCCCAAACTACTGTGTTCTACTTTGGTTCAATCTCTACACAGTGAACAAGCTTTTTGAATTTGTCATCTATAAGAAAAATTAATAAACAATAAAGTATAAGGAAATGAATCATAATTTAACCCAATTCTGCTATGATTATATAACAAGTATAAAGCTGGTGCACATGTAAAATTCACAAGGAAAAAAATCCCAAATGGATAGCATAGATAGAAGTTTAAAATTAAGTAAAAGTTGGATAGTTATGCAGACAACATCAAAGTGAATACAATGTTTAAATATTCTATACAAAAAGAATATTAAATTAGGGCATATTGAGAGTGTTGAAATATACCCGATAGGAACAAGAATAAATTAGGGCTTACAGATTTGAGTAGAGATATGCTGATAGGAACAAAAATAAATCTGGGTTGCAGAAAGATAAAAATATTTACCGATCGAAAATCTTGGACACTTAATTCCAGTTTCATTCCCATCCTTTTTCTATTTCAATCCTTGGATATCCAACAACTTGGACTTTTTTACTGTTGCAACCAATGCTTCTCCATTCTAATTCTTCAACCATCGAGTAAAAATGTGGTTTGATAAAGACAATAGATAAAATAAGGCAAAGAACTTGCCAGCATTTACTGCTCAAAATCAGAAAAGGAATTAAATATAGGTTTTAGAAAAATAATATGAATATGGTGTCA